>NW_017537412.1:690955-696694 GCF_001853355.1 Bactrocera latifrons | reverse complement strand
AAAAAAAAAAAAAAAAAAATTGCGGAAATATCAACGATCCCGCTGATGGACATTTTTTGTGGCTATCGACTTCCTAGCTAGGCTTCTACAGAAAGCTGTTATCAAATGCATAATAGAGGGGCTTTGAGGATATCGAAAAATGGGGTATGTACTCTTAGGCCTGGTTTTTGTAAAAACTGTCATTCTTGTCAGTTTTCAATTGATTAAAGCGAAAAAACTAATTTAAATTTTTTGAAAATTCTAGAGGTATCTCCCCCCATAAGTCGTTCGGTAAGAGATGTTCAGATTTTCTGCTGTCATTATGATGCCAGCACGATGGCTTTCAAGCACTTTTTCTTTACGATTTATATAAACCTAGAGTAAAATTTGATCAAAAGGTATATATTACCTTCAGCAAAAGGGTTTTCAAATATCAATTCATGCTAATTTCTAATAATCTTATGGTTGCAATTTTTTATTGGTAGAAATAGTTATTACACCCGAGTGGTATTCTCGCTTTTCTGCGCTTGGGACGCATACATCAATGCTTTCATCATTAGAAACTTGCAAACATTTAAGCGCAAAAGCTTATTATTGATCAAAAAAAATCAAAGCTTTTAAAACTTGAAAGGCGCAATTTTAGGCGCATAAGCGTTGCATTTTTTTCGTATAATTCATCCGAGAGTAATATAAAAAATGTAAAATTTTCTTTAACTGATTTTCACAGTTGTGGCGTGGAGGAACAGAAAAGATTTTCGAGTCTTCTTTGGGGTATTAAGAGATTTTCATGGTTTTAAGGCGGTTTTGGGATATTTTTTGTACTAATATTGGGGTCTTTTCGGCATCATTTTCTTATTATATGGTGACTATTAGTTATTTATATGTTTTTCACATCATGCTAATATTTTGGCATTCCAATTTTTTTCACCGCAGAACTTGATCTCCGTTGTAAAAGGCGAATTTTTCAAAATTAGTTCTTTATTTAAATTTTAGTTTAAATTCTGTACTATCGACTTCTGGCTTAGATCACTTTGACTCTATMTAAAAAAAAAAAAAAAATGTTCAACAGGAAATTGAATTTAGTAGTAGAACTTGTTTTAGAGATGGAATTAAGATAATATTCAGGCAGAATATTATACCATTTGTACCACACTTGCCATCTTATCGTCTTTGTTAGTTATTTTCATTTAAGAAAATTCATCAGTTTATTATTTATATTCAAAAGACCAAAAGCGATGAATGCATACTTAAAAGCTTTCATACGTTAAAAGCTCGCTGCTGTTTTTAGCACCTCTGTTAGTAGCAACATTCAAAATGAGTTAAAATATATTTACTATGATTCGAACTAATAAAGCTTTTTAAAAGCTCCACGGCATGCCAGTAGGTATGAAAAAGTTCCGCCAGCAAGCTGTTTACTAAGCAAATATACATGAAATGTAGTGCATGGGGCCACGCAAGGATTAACAACAGTCCAAAGAAAGCTTATGAGCTTGTACTTATTCCATATGACTGTATAATTCTATATTTCTCTAGGTGTGAGCGTATAAAATAAATACGTTATAATAGTATAAAGATGGTGGTGCAAATGTAAGCTTTAAAGCCAAATGTCATCTTGGGGAATGTAAAGTAGTGTATATTTGTAGAGAAGTAACTACAGCGCATATACATATATATACAAAAGCATATATAGTATATATATACATATGTATACGTGTATTAAATATTTATAAATAAAATTTATACGAGAGCAAGTTATTATTGATTTATTTATGATATGTTTTACTTTATGGTTAAATTAGAGTAGAGAGTTTCTTTTAATAATGAGAATTAATTCAAGATTAACATTATGTAGAACTTCATGGATTTCTTAGATTGAAAATTAATAATTGAGAGTTTCCATAAAAACGTAACTGCTGGCAACAAACAGTTTTCTTGAGCAGGCTTAAAGGAAAGTAAAAATTTTCTTTAAATAGTAAATAGACTCTAAAGCTTTGAATACCACTTTCCTCATTAAAACCTTGCATACATTTAGACGGGAAAGTATATTTTTGATTATTTTCAAATTTCTTTGCAAGAATTTGGGCAAGAATTAAGAAAATTCAAAGTTTTAAATTTTTGCGGCATAATTTTAGGCGCATAATCCACATAAGTCTAATATCGTATGCTTTTCAAATTAAATTTTCAAAATAATTTTAAGGCCTTTAAATTATTTTGAAAAAGTTATGGGCGTAGTTTTAAAAGGCATGTAACAAATACGGCTGCTTTTTAGACAGAAAAAGTTGCATACATTTAGGCATATTTTGTACAGAAAATCATATTATACTAATTTTTTCCTCTGAACTTCGCTTTTGTCATTATATTAGGTGCCGAAGCTTTTTTTTAATTAGAAAATTATTTTAAGTGAAATCGAAGTTTTAAATTTTAGACACATATTTTTTTATATGCAATACCAGCCTTTATTTATCTATATGCTTTTCAGATATATTTATATAGATGATAAAATTTTACTGCATAGTGTTAAGCGCATATCCCAAAGAAGCAAATATTTGAAAAACTTGCATATATTTAGGCGCGCATACTCATTTTCCCATTGAAAATCATAATATCTCAATTTGTTTCTACAAATTTAGCGGCATAGGCTTTTAAGCTATGACATATGTTTTTGGGATTAATTGAAAATGCGCCTAAATGTATGCTTTATGGAAATCGATTATTACTCATTTGCAATTGTGTGAATTCTATTATTTGCACCTGTATTTTTACCAATGCGCTGAGCATATAAATTTAATTTCTGAAGCACATTTAACTCAATAATTGTCAACAAATAAATGCAACCGAGAGCCGTTCCACTAAGGTCACCGCTGACCCCGCATTACTTCGACGTCATTATTTGTGAGCTTTACCAGTCGCACGTTCGCCAACCACCAGTAAACAGTGAAAAAAGCTGCTCACTCAAAAAGGCGCCGACTCTCTTTGCGCTTTGCTCTCTGCGCTGCGCTCCGCTTCTCTGTTTATATTATTTCAAGCAGCCAGCCGACCGTGACTGGTGCCAGCACGTGCATAACCGCTCTTGCTCTGCCAAACGCCCGCAAGCCCACATGCTTACCGTTGTTTTGGTACTCGCTTGAAGTGCGTGCGTTTAATCGTTGCAGTCGATGGAAATTACACAACGCGGCACGACAACGCGACGCTCTGTTGACTTTCATAATTTTCCTAAATTTCTCATGCCAAAGGCCGCGTGCACATGCAATTTGCCTGCGGCACTCACACCTCGCACGGTGCATAGTTGCGTGTACGTGTGGTGGATTTACAGCGGCGGCAATGATAACACGACGCATTGTGCCGCTTCGTGTGCTCATGCATTTGTTACCTCTCCTTTCGGCTGCAACTTCGTCATGGTCGTTATGCTCATCTTCGTCGGCGACGCTATGCGGTCGGCTGGCGCGCGCTCTAATCTCCCGCCACATTGCATACTATGCATTCGCTGAGCTCCACTCTTCACTTGCACGCTCGTTGCCCTCACTCGTGCGCCACGTTTTCGTTTTATTGTTTCTATTTTTGCGCTTTCGTAATAGTTCGTGCCGTGGTTAGTTGTAAACGCTGCTATACTGGCTACTGGCCAATGGTTCGTGTGTTTCACCTTCGTTGCAATGGCAATGCATTGCAGAAGACGAAACCTGTCGCCGCTACTACCGCCGCCACCGTGTCGGGCATGGCTGCCAAGCCAAGGCACGACAGGCCGCCTTTGCCTTAACCTCGCTCAACAAAAGTCGGCGGCAGCAGTAGTTCTGCAGAGGCCAGCACGCGAATAGCACGACGCCGCGCCTGCTGCCTGCTGCCGGCCGTCTGTCAGCCTGAGCTTCATCAGCCTCACTCAGCCAGTCAGCCAAGCACTCTGTGAGTCAGTTAGTCAGTTAGTCAGCCAGTCGGTTACTCAGTGAGCCACTCAGCCGCGTTACGCGCGCATTGCAGCTTAAACACTGCTTTGCGCTTTGCATTATTTTGCGTGCGTTTAACTCTATGCTCATGTGTGTGCGTGTGTGTGCCGCTCGAGTTCGCGTGTAATATAATTGCAAGTGACGCCCGTGCCGCACCGTCGTCAGCGTCAGCGCTTAGTTATGTGAAAGTGGCGCGCGAGCGTGTCGGTTAAGAATCGAAAACTCATTTAATTGAATTCACTTTGGAACACGTTAGCGCCAGCCTTTGAAGTATCGTTGTCTTGCTAGCGCTTGGTAGCTGGAAGAGTGCACGCGCTATGCGCGCTGTCGGGCACGAAGTGGGAAATTAATGGTGAAAAATAAATTGGAAAATATTTAGGCGACGCTCACACACACACACAAGCACAAAAATCATTGCATACTAGTTCCACAGTGGTGGTGAAGTTGTTTTGCATGATTAATTGCATCGCCCTGATGTGTGTGTGTGTGTGTGTGTGTGCCTGTGCGCGCAGTGCTATTGTGTTGCATATTTTCAGGCGTTGAAGCATTCATGATATAGTGTTTAGTGCTTTACTCGCAATTTATATGCGCGAAATTTCTTTAAATTATAACTGATATGAAATCTGCTGCAAAGAAAAATTCTCTGTCAGTTCTTGTATAATTTTTTTTAGTAAAAAATATATAATAAAAAATATAAATAAAAAAATATAATTACCAAATTAAAAAAAAAAAAACATATATATGTGTAAAAATTATAACATTTTGTTGTGTGCTGAATTACGAACGCAGCAGCTGTATAATAGCCTAGAGGGACATTTTATTTACCGTGTTACACTGTTTATGTTAATTGGTTCGCGTGTTATTGATTTATTTGACTTTTTCTGCGCCTCAACACACTAAAGAACACACACCAAGGAATACAGTTTTTATTATTGAATAGCGTTTAAGCATTAAATTATTTATGTTGCTTTTATATTCTTGATTTCTTTCTTTTTTGCTGTTTGACTTCTACTGAGAGTTTTTACAATTTCATGATATAGGCAGCTGAGGTCAAGCTTAACAATTTCAGCTATTATTTGAGCTGACTAACTGGTTTATTTTTATTTTTTATTTTTTATTTATTTTTTTCTTTTTTTGTGTATACAGGGGCTAATACAGGTTCTGGTGTGGTCATTACTTTGTGTTTTCTGGATTTTCTCCACAACAATTTTGCTTTTTTCTTGCGGAACATTTAACTGATGTACATAGAGTGTTTATTATGTCATGCCTACTTTTTCCATTTTTTAATATATTTTTCCAAATCACAATTCACAGTTCACAATTAAATAAAATAGTCTATGGAAATCTATAGAAGCTCAAAAACGTCATAAAGTAAATCACGCTGCATTGATAAACACAGAAAAGTTGAAGTTATCTCATATTGAATCATCATTTTAAGCTTTAGAGAGTACAATCTTGATTTATGAGCTTTATGTAATTAAATGGTAACATTTCAATATTTTTGGAGCTATTAGTACAGAAAACAGCTTCTCTCTTATAATTTTTTTAAAATACTTACTTTTACTAGGGATGACAGCTTTAACTTCGTTTGCTAGCTGGCGTGTGTTCTCTTCTACTAACAATTTTTAATTATTCTATAACTGCAAGACATTGGTCAGGAGTTACGACAGATTGGTTTGTTAAACTTACAAAAAGGTTCTAACTCCCTTACTATACCATAAAAATGGTCTCACAGAAGCAGATTTTTAAAATACTAAATTATGTAATTTACTGAAAAATTAATAGTTCTTTTAATTTTATAAAAAATTATTTTAATTAATAT
>NW_017537412.1:674813-689925 GCF_001853355.1 Bactrocera latifrons | reverse complement strand
AAAAAAAAAAAAAAAAAAAATGTATTCATATGACGACTGCCGAAAAGCTACTTAACCTCAATTTTAGTCGTCGCCGTTAGCTCTTTCGGCGCTGTATTATCTATTTGTAAAACGACGGCCATTTAAGTTTCACTTTATTTTTGGAAGTAGTAAATATTACAAGGAGTAAGCTTTTAAAAAGCTAAAATTAACAACTCATAAAAGCACGTCTAACCCTAACGACTGCTACAGACAAAATAAACAGTGAATACAGTTGAAAATTGTATTGTGCTTCAGCAGCATGTATAGCAACATTATAAACTTTTTTTTGGACAATTAGACTCTCCACACAAACTAAATTTTTTTAAAGTTGCCAATGTTTACCTTGTTAATTTTTAAACTACCGTTGTTTTCTGAACATACCTCTTGTAATTTTTTATGAAATTCAAAAGCTAATTTAATAAAATTTGGGTTACTAATTATATTGTATTTCATTTTTTTTAGTGACAGAATTTAATTATCGTTTGTGTTTTAGTAAATAATTCTTTTGAATAATCAGAATATTCCCAGACAAACTTTTAATAGTATCTGAAGTTATTTATTTGACATCTAATTTACTAAAGCCAGAAATTTGCCGTGGCTTATTTTTGTATTATCAGCTCATTACTGTAATTTTTCTACAATATTGATTTTCGATTTTAAATGTAAATGTTCTTCCTCTCCTCTTATTACATTTTTTTCAAATTCGCTGATTTCTCAGCATTTTGAAGCGTTTCGTGAAACTACGATTTCCAAAATTCTCAGAACCCAACACTAGTGTAACCCTCTCACACAATTTGCAAGCAACCTTTTGCAATTCAATCCAAATCCTTTACGCCAATTCAACACACGTGTGCGTAGCAGCACGTGCAAATAAAAGCAAACACACTCATACGCAGAAAATCAACATACACACTCACACAGATCACAACTGTCTTATAGTGTTTCATTGCTGATGATGCCATATCAATTTCAGCATTTAATTTTTTGGAAAAAACTGAAACCACAGCTTGCAAGTGCAGTTATTTCATACCCGAAAATCGTTTATATAAAAATACAACAACACACAGCCCCAAATAAAGCAACAGACATAAAACGTGAAGACAATGTATATAAGCGCATGTGCACTTTCACTTTTTCACTTGTCAGCGATTTTCATACAAAAAATATTTTTACCATTTTTTTTTTTTTTTTTTTTGTTTGTTAGCAGGCCACTCCATATAACGCGTGCCACCTTCAAAATTGTGTGAGCGCAAACAAACCAAAAAAATGCGCATACAAATATACATACATGCACACATACGTCAAACATAATTTTGTCTAAAATATGCTTACAATTCGTGTGAAGTCGAGTGCGCCTGAGCATCTTCTGCGTTATGTGCGTTAAAATATATAAATATTTCTACATACATACATACACATCTACTTACACACACATATGTATCCATGTGCACGTGCGTCTGTCGTGCGTTTGAAGCGTGTATTTGCATAATAAGTTACCATATTGCGGTAGTTCTGCGGAAGTAACGCTTGGCAGCCAGCAGTGAGACGCACAGCATCTCCTAATATTTCAGAGCCATAAACGTACATGTGTGCACAAATATATATATAATAAATATAAAAATAATATATATTTTGCTTAAAAATTGCGCTGGAAAAATTACAACTGTGTCACTACTATTCTATTAATTCTATTAAGGCATTAGGATTATAAAACGGCCCTTCTGAAATGGCAAAAAATTGCTTATTGGAAAATATATTAAAAGTAATCATGAACTCTTAAATTTATATAGCCGCTTAAGTTGGTCTCTCTGAAACTAGTCGTCTTCTTAAAAATATCATTGCTATTGTAGTTTTCCCAACAGAAGCATTTTCCATATATTAGATTGTCAAAAAAGTCTTGCGGTATTTTCGCTAGTTGGCGCTGAGAGCGTGTAGTTCTAGTTTTATTCGTCGTTTATTCATCGGGTCATGCCATACCTTTTTGGAAAGCCCATTTCACGCGCTAACACGTGTTTGATTGATTGTCGTTACTTTTAAGTCGTCCGCGAGTTATAGCGTCGCAAACATGGAGCAAAATAAAAAGAAAATACGGCATATTTTAAAGTACTGCTACGATAAAGGCAAAATGTATCTCAAGCCGCCAATAAAATTTGTGCAGTTTATGGACCCGATACAATTTCCATTTCCATCGCACAACGATGGTTTCAATGTTTTCGTTCTGGTGTAGAGGTGGTCGAAGATGCGCCACGCTCCAGAAAGCCTGTCGTCAAAAATTGCGATAAAATCGCTGAATTGGTCGAAAGAGACCGGCATAGTAGCAGCCGTAGCATCGGTCAAGAGCTGGGCATGGGTCATCAAAAAAAAAAAAAAATTATGACCAATTAAAAATTCAATAAAAAATACCGCAAGACTTTTTTGACAATCTAATATGTAGTTATGAGGAATACTTTTCCGTTCACAATTCATGGTCGAATAAAAATTCAAACCTGGTTTATTTACATGGACTCAACTGTCTTGGAAATATAGACAACGGTACGGATTTCGGTCTCTCCGACTAAATAGCTGAACTCTAAAGTAGCTCAACTCCAAAAAAGTGCCTAAATTAACCTACAATTGGCCAGATGCTATTTGCCTCACAACTTTTCAGTCCACTTCACTTGCGGACAAAATAAATCCTTGAGCACTGGTAATGCATTTTTAATACAAATTAGGAATACTGTGTGCTCCTCAAAAGTGCACTCACCATAACTCCAGCTATAAAAGATCGACGAAACAGCTGTTTAGTCCAACAAGATATTATCATGAATCGATTCAGTTTCGTCTTAAATATTATGTCTAAATCTCACTTTGTTTCGAGAAAGCGACAGGGATTGCTGCGTAGATCGAGAAAAAAGTTTTTGTCATAAAATCGAGTCTTCTGCTTTAGGCAACACATCAACATTCTTATTTTATCCTTTTATCTGTGAGACTCGTCCGCTTTTGACAAAGTGTTATGACCTCGTGTGCTTTTGCACACAGAAGCCGTTCATTTTATTAAGGTTTGAAGCTTTTACATATCCATTTGAAGTTTTCGCATCTCTTAAGGTTTAATTACTTACTATGTATAACAGTTCACAATTTTACATGATTCAGTTCTTTGTTCTGAGTCGCTCGAAACATTCCATACACCAACCTTAATCCCTGTATATGATGTGAAAAACATAAAAAGGGAATATGAGGTAACCGATATATAGGTTATTCAATGGATAGACTTATCTGGGACATAATTTTTGCATACCCACTGTATTTAGCAGAGTGTTAGTCGTTCTCCAGTACTGCTCAACATTGAGTAAATTTTCTTCTAATCAAACATGACAACTTTCCATAAAGACTCAATGCGAACGTGGGATAAATGGACCACCTTTCTTACAAAACGCTCTTTTTAACTGGAATTTATGTCCAACATTCCACCAAATTTGTTTCTCACATTGTCACAACTTTTCTAAAAGAGTGCCTTCGGGAGCTTAACTATGTCTAGTGAAATGATATCCTCAGATCATCATCAATGTGGTTCAAGTATCGAATTTGTGCGTTGAATATAATAATATTATTAAAAATTCTTCATTCCCTAATGATAACGAAGTTTTTCCTTTAATCTTGTCTTTACTGTCCAGTATGTATTTTCTACAAATGTTGACTTTTTGTCACTTTTCTTTTAATATTTCAACTTATTCAAGATAAATTTATAGAAATCACCCATTTTGTATATAAAATTTTATTTCCCTGCACGCCACTGTAGTCGCTTTTGCCTACGTAAATATGCAATCGCTGGCGCGTACCCATGTGCTGCTACAACAACACCACCAATAACTATAAAGCGGAAACAAAAATAAGACAGCAACGCAGTCAACTACACGCCTTTGCCATTTCTGTGCGCACAACAAACACAACAACAGCAATAACGACAGTCAAAAACAACATTGATTTTTTCAGCAAAAAAGGACAAGTAGTGGCGGCGCTATTGACTTTGCATCTGCCAACACGCACAAATTTTTGGGCAACCTTGCGAACGCACATAACCAAACCTACCCACACACACACACAAGCAGCCTGTCATCTGCGTGCGTTTAAATGTTGCACTCTTTATACGTTTTGGTTGTTATCCAATGTTATTGCGGTGCTTTGATTTATTTTTATGTAACGCGTTCACCATTTGCATTGCACCAACTGCGATGTGAAGGCATTTGCGCTTAACGGCTTTGATAGAAAGCGTATTTTATTTCTACACTTTAGTTTATTTGTTTTAATATATTTTATTTGAATTTATTGTTTTTGGTTTTTTATGTATTTTATAATTTATTTAAATACTATGTAGTCACTCAAAACAACAACAAAATATGATAATGCGAGTAATGCAAATAGCGGTTTATTTATACTATAAAGATTTGAAAATTTTATTTTGCCGAGGTATATGACTCTCGAAATTAGACAGAAGTCCATTTTATAGCATACATTCAGGGGTCAAGCATCTTAAAAACATACACATTGCCCAGAACTGGGTATGTTAAGTTTGCTACAATGTTTGTAACGCTCAGAAATAAATGTTGGCAACCCTACAAATTATATATGTACATATATAAATGATCAGCTTGACGAGCTGAGCTGATTCGAACATATCTTTCTGTATCTAAGCGAATTAGTCCCTTTGTTTTAGAGATATCGATCTGAAATTTTACACACATATTTTTCTCCCAAAAGAGCTGTCTATTTGTTGGAACCACCGATATCGGACTACCATAGCATATAACTGTCATACAAATTGCCTGATCAAAATGAAGTTCTTGTAAGGGAAACTTTTTTATTAGAAATGATATCTTCATGAAATTTCGCGTGGATTGTTTTTCAAAGCAGTGCTAAAATCTCCGAAGAAATTTTCAGATCAGACCACCAAAACATATACCTGCCATACAAGCTGACTAATAAAAATGAAGTTTTTGTATGGGAAATTTTTGTATTATGCAAGATATGATAACGAAATTTGACATAAATCATTGCCTAAGAGAATGCTAATATCTCCAAAAAAAAAAATTGGTCATCAAAATCTAAACTAATATCTTGTTAAATCTTTTATGCCATAAGAAATGCACTTGTGAAGCACATTCTAGCTTCCGTGCAGCCGAAGTCAAAAGCTCTTAATATTTTCACTCACTCTTCTTTAGAAGTATATTTTATAGCATACATTTGGGCGTAAATCATCTTCTAACTCATTTTTATTTTCTCTCCTTTTTCCTGCTGGTAACTAAATTTCAACACCACTGTCTTTTTAAACAATCTTGCTTCTTAACCAACAAACAGACATACATATACATGATAATATACACATACGTAGGTACATACAAGCATATATCCACATATGCTTTGATCGTTCTTGTGGTTTCAGTTCTAGTTCAGTTTCTACAATTTCACTGCATATGCGCATACATTCCTTTTGTCTTGCCGTTATGTATGCATTTAAATTCGAGTTTCGACAAAACTTTCGGCACAAAATTACGCATCTATGCATCGCCAGCCAAACACTTGCAGTTTGTTCAATCGAAATTACTTGGAAATTGTGGTTTTGCGAAATTTATGAGTTCAGCTTTGATTTCACGGCATGCGAAGCGACTGCTTGCAGTGTAACATGCAGTTAAGTAAGCAATCGTTTCGCTTTTTCTTTTGGCAACACTGGAAAATTATCATGAAAGTACCAATTTCGCCTACTTTTTGAGGTTATGCACGAATCGATTTAGTTTTTGGTTTTTGTGGAGAAATGTGAGTTCGTAACATACGCTTAATATCGGCGGAATAACTGCAAATTCAATATATGCAGGATTAATTCCATAGAAAGCCGCTTTAAATGCTCCACATGTGCACACATTTTCTGCTGTGTTACAACGAGATGAGGTTGTTTTTTTTTTTTTTTTTTTTTTTTTTTTTTTTTTTTTTTTTTTTTTTTTTTTTTTTTTTATTTTTTTTTTTTTTTTTTTTTTTTTTGCCGATTTGCACCTTTATCCAGTACTTCAAGTAGAAAGTTTCTCTTATCCAAGCCATTTAATATATGCGAATAAGCGAATAAAAAAATTTATTTTATTTGTTATAACGAAGAAGTTTAATTCTAGTTTATTCCTCGTTTACTGTAAAGAGCGCTTCTGTTCAGATAAACCTAACAGTACCTTTGTTTTAGGAAATATTTATTGAGCTTCTTTATTAGACTTAGTGCTCAACTTTTAGAGAGCAGCGAGTATCACTTTGAACTCGGGTTTTGACACAATCTCTACGTGAAGGGACTAACTGTTATGTATCCGTTATTTTATACGGAATTTAGGAGTGATATCCACTAGAAATCAGAAAAATATATAATTTGTTATTTCTTTTAAAATAAATAAAAAAGAATAGTGCTAAGTGACAGAAAATTACAATTTAGAATTGCTTAAAGGATAGTGATTATTGTCAGAACATTAACATTTCAATCTTTTTTTTTCCTTCTTCTTAATTATAGGATAAATACATACATATGTATATAAGATCATGTGAAAAATGTAGGTCGAAATCTGCAATATTTTCCGATTCTCAACGATAATGTCACCAGCGTTTCGAAAAAAAAGTGTTTGAGATTTCGGATGCCTATTAGAAATTCGAACATATCTTCGAAACCAATTATTTTTTGGATGAAATACAAGTTCTCGAAAAATATTCTCACATATTAGATACGAAATATGTGATTTTTTTTTTCATTTTACTTTTTTTTATTTTTATTATTATTTTTTTTTTTAAATCGGAAGTGGATCTAATCACATTGGTCAACTCTAGGACGACCTCTCCGCAGCTAGCTTGAATATCAGTTTCAACTAAAATCAACAATTTTTTTTAATACCGATACGCCTCATAGTGTGTATATTTCTGTAATKAAAAAGCTTGCCATAAAAATTCGTGCACCATTTCGAGACAGTCAAAAATGTTTGCGTACACGTGTTTATCGCGCAATACTGAGCCACACGTGAGTAAGAGCTAAGCCAAGGATTCACTCAAATTTGGAGCACCAATTAAATAGAAATTTATGAATTTTTTGTATTTTAAACATATCACTGATATAGTTTAGTCCATATCGTCTCTTAACAGAGCTTATTAATTCTCCAGTCTGGGCTCTCAAAATCATACAACTCATTTGCTTGCTTATGGCAATTGATGCTAGGTAGCTCGTAGTTGATATTACATAGGTGTAGATTTATCGAGCAATTCTAAAACAGTTATATAAGTGATTGCCACTGTAAGTTGCTTTGAAAATTAGTTTAAAATTGACGAGATGACTTTCCTACTCAATTCTTGCAAAGACTTGGATCACAAGTGCGTGGTTGATTCAATGTTTGGTGTTTATATTTAGGCTAATGTCTGAGAACTTTAACCTCTCAATTAATTTACTTTCCTTCTTCACCTATATTGCTTACAAGCTTTCGTTTCGTATTTCTCAAAAATTTTCTAAGGAGAGTCTTTCCAAAAGCTAGGATTTCTGTGAATTTGACTATGTCAATAGCACTTGACAGACAACGACTCGTCGAATCGCACATTTGCTTGACTGAAATGATTATAGAAAGCTTGTAAATAAATAAATATCATATTGGGAAGTCCAGACAAAACACCCTTCTTACTGGGTAACCGATCACATTGAAATGCTTTACTTGCATCTAAAATCAAAGTGAGTTACGAATGCCCAATTCCCTTGAATTGCAGCACATATGATCTTTAGTGCCGATAAATAATACTAAAGTACATAATATGTCTAATAATGAAAGCTTTCGAATACTTAGGCAAACAAATGGCCTACTATTAGATGCGCGTACTCAAAAATTATAAAAAAATGTCTAAAGTGGCAGCAGTTGTATAACATTTCACATTTATTTTCCACAATTTTGTTTGAATTTGGTTTTTGGTTTTAAGTTTTTTCCATTTTTATTTTTTTTTTTTTCGCTAGCGCTATAATACTGCGGCACAATCTTTTTGCGAGACACACGTGCGATTGCATACAATTGCTCATAAATACTACACACACGCTCACATCTACATATATGAAGGAACATGCATTTGGCAGAATGAATTTTTTCAATGTTTTTAATCACTACACATTTCCATGCCACATTACAGCTATTACTGTCTCTATTTCTCTAGAACTATAATTTTTTCTTTTTGTACGCACACATACTGCCTCACATGTGTAAGTGTGTGCATGCGTGCGTGGTATGTATGCAGCTCATTTACAGTTGCAATGCTGCTACGCCTCTTTTTCGGCTGGCATTCTCGGCGGTTGCTAAGCGCTGCAGTCGCTTGCAATTCGCCTCAAAAACTCAGAAAGCGCGAGACCCTAATGGCGGCGCGTTCTTTGTGCAACTGTGCAACGCTGCTGATGCCTCTGCAGCTGCCACATGTTTTTATTTTCATTTCATTTTTGTTGTTGCGCTTTTTTCGCCTTCTTGTTGTTGCTTTGGCGTTTTAGACACTTTTGGTTTTCAATGCTGCCATTTGCTGGCAGCGGACTGGCCCACTGTGGCGCCATTTGCCATTTTTACTAATGCCCCAGCGCAAGCTTTTTTCGTGTTTCCCACTTTTTTTTTTCTTTGTGTGTCCAATTTTTCAAATGGCAATAACGGTTTTCATTATTCCTGAACGCTGGTCGCCGTCGTGTTGGCAACGATAGTTTCAAGCGGCCCACAAACGTTTTCTGCGGCGGAAAGAGGTGTTGAAAATTAAGCAGGCAGAAAGCAACTGACTTGAGTATGTAAGTAGTTGGCATTGCTCTCCACTTCCCCGCCTCCTCAGTGTTCGCTGTGCTCGTAAATGGAAATAGCAAAATATTTAATTTCCCTTTCAAAGCAATTTTTCCGAATTTCCTTTTCGAATTTTCTGCTTTTGCATTTTAATTGAAACCGATGTAGTTAAAAATGCGCCCTCACATTTGTATTTGTATTGCTCCGAAATGCTGTGCCCTTTCATGATGCTTGCTTAATGCATTTTCGTCGATTTAATTACGAGCCGCTCGGCCAGTTGACTGCAATTCTCAGTTACTAATTCATTTAGCTTTTTTCTCCGCTTTATTCCGGCACATTAAGATGTTTATTGCTGCGACTTTGAAGTATAGTTTTGTTAGTATTATACACATATATATATATATTTTTTTTTTGTTTTGTTGTCGGTTCATTCTGTTTTCCTTTTCTTACTACTTTTATTGGGGTAAAAATAGCTTCAATCAATTTTGTTGCAATATCTTTATCACAAAATTTAACATATTGGGTTTTTAGAAACAAAAAAATACATTAAATAATTGATATTAATTTTATAGCTGACAAAGTTTAAAAATAAAATAAAATTTTAAAATTAAAAACTTACTTAAGAATTTAAGCTCGCAACTTTACATTATCCTTTTTTCTCCGAACCAATGGCCTAATTGGTGGTGAATAACTTTTAGTTGGGATTATACGGTATTTAATACACATAAGTATAGAAGCCTTCTGCTTTTGAGCTGCAAACGAATTGAGAAAGAATAAATTTGCCAATATGACCCTACCACCAAAAGTAAGGAGTATTCTCAGCTAAAACGTCTTGGCCGTTAATACCGCTAGGATGCAAGTTAGTCATATTATCTCTTTGAATTTTTTGCTGGAACTATATTGACAACATAGCTTTCCAGGACAGAGCTTTGGAAAAGAAAGTCCATAAAATTTTTTTTTCAACTCTTACCCCTCAAATTGTAGTGATTGACCAACAATAAATTCTCCCTCAAACAAGGCGCTGTAGCTTAATTCTAAGGTTGATATTTTTTTTTTTTTTTTGTAGTTTAAGATAGAAATTTTCGTTTTTTTTTTTTTGCATTCAATCTAAAATTTCACCAACTAATTATCGTTTCTCAAAAATAACCATCACATATTCATAAAGTTGGCTTTTCAAACTCACGCTAGGGTAGTATCTAAATCTTTGGTATGTTAAATCTTCAAACTGCGCACGGCAAAGCCAACCTAAGTTTTTTCTTCATCTAACGTAGAACTGTCTGAATTGTACCTGTATTTAATAAATATTGGTTTCAATAGGTTAGATATTCTATGACCCGTTTTTATCTATGTTATATTCGAACTTGTGAAATGAAAGTTTTATGGGTATTACCTCATAGAACTATCTATAAGCTATGTGTATGTACAAAGTTATGACAAAATTAATGTCTCTCTCCTGAGCAGATATATGACACCTTTGTTACCCAAAAACTCCTTAAAAGGTCTAGAAAGCCATTTGAGCTTATCATAAATTTACTAAGGCGATTAATATCAAACGTAACCACTTTACACCAGACAATAGAGGAGAAAGCAAAAACATCATGCCACCTTTCGACAAAATATTTATTCGTATCGCGTTTGCGCCTATTTAGAGCCCAAGAGAACAGCGGACAACTAATTCGCTTCGAATGAGGTTAAATTGGCGAAAGGGTGCCCATCTTCCAAGCTCAGAGGCTTTCTTATTTTCGACGATTGGAAATGCGGTCGTAAACTCTTTAACTAGTTTTAGTTTTACTAGTTCACAATATAGTCGTTTGGTTATCAGAGTAAATGCACACTTCTCTGAAAAAGGCTATATCTACCGCTAGCTTAATAATAACCACTGCCATTTGAAAGACGCTACAGTAATCTGGTAGTAATGAAATTAGAGTTGATTAAGAGCTGTCGAATAAAGACTCCACCTCCTACCCTCCATCTTAACTTCGATCCGTCTCACTGCGCCGCTTCTCCAACGGCTTCGATTCATACACCAAATACCAAAAATGTCAATGAGGGTGGCTTTATGAAAAAATAGTAAAACAGTTAGATATTTTAGAAAATTATTTTTAACGACGGACAGGTAGCCGACAAATGTCCTTCGCATTTGGAAAAAAACATATTTATTGCAAAGCAGCGCTATTGTAGAAGAATGAGTTGTACGTGCTAAGATATGAATTTTTTCTGAAGCCTTAATTTAAGAAAGCAATTCGGTTGACTGAGAAATGCCTGCCGCAATTAATGCTTTCTGACAAAAGTGTCATAAATAAACGAACTACCGTTACTTTTTGTAAATAGCAAAAACACACTAAGATCTAACCAAAATAGCAAAGCAAACCAAAAATAGCAGAAAATAATAAACTCAACTCAAATCTGCTCAAAGTGACAACTATAATCAAAAGCAAAAAACAAAGAATAAACGACACAACAACAACTACCTGCGATATAATACAAAAATAAAGAACAAACCGAAAGATGAAAGAAATCGAACACAAAGCGAGCAAAATGCAGAAAAATGTGGCGGCACGCTGCTAATGTCCTTTAAACAAACAAAAGGATAAATACAAACAGAGGACTAGATGATTGTGTATGTGTATGTGTGTGTGTGGCGAAATGAACAGCGCTCATTGAAGAGCGAATAATGACAAAATAAATATGAAAGCAGAGGCCAACACAAACAAACACTGCTAAAAAGTGAAAGAAAAAAGTCAAACAAAAAACGATATAAAAGAAACGTGAAAACCACACGGAAAATAAAAGAAAGGATAACACAAAAGCAACAATAACAAGAAGATTAAAGAGTGGCACTAAAGTGTGGACGAGCGCGAGTCTGAGCACTATGCCGTGTGAGAGACAACGAGCGGCAACTACGAAATATAGGTTAAAGAGAGGGAGAGAAAGCTAGGAAAAGCCAACAGCGGAGGGAGTAAAGAAAGTCTATTATACAATAGTTGGAGTGAGGCTTCCAACAGCCACTTGATTTGTTATGTGTATGTGTGTATGGAGTTCGCTTGGTGCTGTGGTGCACGTGGCGTATGAGTAACTTATCGCACATAGGACATGCACGCAACCAACATGCACACAAATATACGGACAAACACACACAGATTGGCGGGCAGGCAGACAGTGGCACGCACGCAAGCTGCACACGGCCGAAGTATTCGATGAGCTGAATAAAATACCGAGTTAAACACAAACACACACACATACATACGGCGAATGCCGCGCTATAGAGTGTGGCGTTGGCATGAGAGGCGGCAGGAACAGCTTATAGTTGTGGCATTGGAGCGGGAGCAATGAAGTGCAAGTGATTACTCGCCGGAATGCCAGAGCCACCTTCATTTCATGCGCTCACACCACAACAGTATACACACACGCAGGCTCACGCACACACATACGTACATGAATTCATACACACTAACACCGGTCTAACTTAAGCGCCAGCTTTGTTTCTGTTGCTGTTTCATTTCGAAAGGAAAATATTGTTTGGGTCAGTGGTGTAATAATTATTTCGTTGGCATGTGATGCGAGCTCAGGTTGGCAGCGGTTGGAGTTCGCTGCTCGGGAATAACGCGAGCTGCCACGGCCCGCTTACCAGTCGATTTTACTGTTGGTTTTTTTTCCTTGTTTGGTTTGCTTTTGGCCTTTCGTTTTGAAATTTTTCATAATATTTTGCACTCTTGCGCCGCTCATAGAAATTCGATTCGAACTCAGTGTTTCGGCCACAACGATGTGCACGGCAAACCGTCGTGGTGACTTTCGTTACAGTTGCCGCATTTTGTAAGCGGCCGGTTAGTCGTACGGGCGATTTGCAGCACAGTGTAGATGGCGGGCGAGTACGCGCACCACACTCGAAACTAAACTTAGTTGAACGAGCTTTGTGCCTGAAAAAAAAAAAAAAATTATAATAATGCGAAATTTTAAAAAAGGAAATAGAAAATTCTATGATTTTAATTAAATGTGAATCAAATTTAAAAAAAATATATATATATTATAATAATATTTTTCGTTAATCAAAAGAAGTATTACTGTGTGCATTATCGATCTGGTGCTTAAAATCTAAAAAATTAATAGAGTTAAAAAGTGAAAATTAAAAAAAGTATATATTTCAAATGTTTTTGTGAAAAATTTTTCTTACCAAAGTTTCAAAAAAAAAAAAAAGATTTCAAGCCAAAATATGTTAATTTAAAAATTTTTCTAATAAAAACTGTGATTGAGCATGTAATTTTCATTATGATTAGCCAAAGAAAGAAAATTCAGTTACCATGAATTTCGCAAATATTGTGTTTTTGAAAAGAAAATTTTTTAATTAAGTGTTCCATTAATATTTTTGTTTTAACCGATGGCGTTTCTTTAAAATAATAGAAATAATATGCAAATAGTTTTAATAAAATTTTTTATAAAATATTAAGCAAAGAAAGGAGAGCTCAACTTTTCCATTTAAATGCAGCTTAATTTCAATATCGGATTAGTGCCCATTTTGTGCTAATTAAGCGAATTATAAAATTTTACTCAAAATGTTGACATAAATTTTTTTATTAATTGTGGAAAAATATAAAAAAATATATATATTAAGGAAAGTATTAAGGAAAGTGCTCGTTCTGATAATGTTTAAAAATGCTGGAAAAAAATTTGATGATTAACGTAATGAAATGGTCATTTAATGGCAGATAATTATCTAATAAACAGGAGTTACTTTAAGTTAAACAATTTTTATTCCATAAAATATTTATATAAAAATTTAAAACTAAAAAAAAATATTATAAAATTCATATAATATTTATATAATTCCTTTATGGAATACCAAACTTTTTATAATAAATAAAAATTACTCAAATTGATATTTTGTTTATTTGAACCCAAAGTTAAACAAAAAAAATGTTTAAAGTATTCATAAAATATCTAATATGTGAACTATTAAATACTTTAACATAATATAACAATTAACAACAATTATAAACAAAAATAAACCTATAAAAACCGTATTCGTACTCAAATGTATGTTTGTTAAGCGAAAAGTGTAAACTACATAAACTAAGATGCAAAACTTTAAATACGCAATATTTAGAATCTTAAAAATATTCTGATATTCATAAAAATATTAATGGTTCCTCTTAAAATCGACTTTAATGTTTATGTGTGGGTTCCAAATATATAAATCAGTCCATAACTTTTCGAGAAATCATGTTCACCGACTGCAAGAATAAGGTTTTAAGAAAAGCACATTTAAAGTCGATGCGCTACACCGAAGGGTCTATCTCTTAGAGGTTTACTGGGTTTGAGTTAAAATGTTGGAAAAATATTTTAAGCATATTGTACTATTTAATAAGACAAAAAAACAATTTTTGGAAATTTTCAATCCCACGTAACCCTTTAACTAACCCGAATTAAAACAAGACATTTTTTTCTCTCCGTCGTTCATTCAGCATTTCGTGACATAGAATATATGAGTAAATAATAGCTCTTACTCTAATACTAAATTAACTCAGAGTTTAAGATTTGTAAGCAGCGGTGGCTCAAGTGCATTTTGTAACTCTAAAAAAGCAATATTTCTCGCATATGAAACCTCATATTTTCCCGCTACTCAGATTTGAATGTTATTGGAATGGTCCTTCTGGCCGTTGCTTCTTCTAAGTGACATAATACTTATCCAAAACTCAAAAACTAAGCTCCAGATGGCATATAGAAAAATGCATTTTCATTTTGCTTGCTACCCAAAGGTTGACGAGAAATCCGACTTCAATTCAACATAAATCATGAAAATCACATAAAGCACTCGGCCATCTAGTATTCAAAAAATTTAAAATTGTTTTCCATATAAATATTTCATATTTTTGAAAACTTCTGTTGGATATACAATATTTAATGTATCGATTGATATGTGTTTGGTAATTTTTATATTTTTATTATTACTTTCGCTGACGCAGTTTGTTATTTTGCTAGTTTTATGATCAATCAGAAATTTCCACACGCGTCCATAAAGCATATTTCGATATGCAATTCATTATTGCCTCAAAAATGTTTCAAAGGAAAATTGCGGAAGTGTGCAGCAATGCAATTGCCTTTCATAACTAAAAATAAAAATGCATGCATACAAATGTTTATAAATGCACTTTGAATGCTTTGATTCCAATTTTGTTTACAAACGCATTTTTCTATGTGATAAATAAAATTTTTGAAACTAAAAAATAGATACTTTTGAATGAAGGTTGGCGATTTTTATTTCTGAGATATTGTATGAATTTTAATACTTTTAAATAAAAAAAATTTGAAAACTAAAA
>NW_017537412.1:600970-674473 GCF_001853355.1 Bactrocera latifrons | reverse complement strand
CAGTAATATTTACTTATGGAATATTTCGTTGTTATTTCGTTAAAATGTATTAAAATTATGAAAACTGTAATAATTTTTTTTATAAAAAAATAGGAATTTTATTTAATATAAATATAGGAATTTTAGTTCGAAGATGCACTTTTGGACTTTTTGTTATTATTATCTTTGAAGGAAATACTTTTGTTGGCCAAAAATTAATATTGATTTTTTCGAAAAATTCAAGTGAAATAGAAAGGGACATGCCACTTCTTCTGTATTATTAATAATTATTTCAATTCGGAATTCTCTATTGGATGTGTGAGCGTTGTTGCTTGCAAAAAAATTCCACTTGTCTACCTTGAATAATTTTATGTTGCTGTTAACTCACATGGCAGTGTCAGTTTGGTAATATAACCTTTTTGTCTCTCTAATGCAATGCTGACGCCTCCAACTGAAGTTTTGAAGTATCGATTGAGATTTACTTTGCCAAATAAATCGTTCTATGGTGTCATGTCATTCCAGAGTAAAACCAAAGTTAAGAACGCACTTTTGCTCTTCCACCAAATCACTATTTTTTTATACAGTCCATGTAAAATATTTCATAAATTCTTTTCTAAAATAATATTTACTTAATTAAAATTTGTCATATATCAGAGAGTAAAATGTAAGCCTCTTATGTCAATTATAGTAATTTCATATATATTTAGGTCAGTTGTCAATATGTATCTGATCCCAAGTGGACGACGCTTTTTGACAATATTTTGATAGTGTAGTTTCCTTTTATATGGTATATGTATTTCTGTATGTAAAGTGACCAAAAATTCAACTCTAGTACTATATGTCAGGTCAATGCTTGCTATATGCCATATGTAGAGAAACTATTTCTACAGCTTTCTGAGTTAAGAAATTTAAATGCATGGTTTTTTTTTTTTAACAATTTTTCGATGATTTTCACAATTTTTCGAATAAAATAGACATGTAAATACCAGCCCTACTCTATAAGCCAGCTCATTAATAACCAATGACCTACCTGTGCCACATCATTAATGACATTTGAAAACAGCAACGGAAATTACCAATAAAATGCTGATTAATAAAAAATACCCAAACAAGTGCAAAAGTGTAAAACGGGGGAAAATCCCATAAACAATGCTCAGAATTTCAATGGAAATTCCTTTCGTAAGCAAATCTATTCAAAGCATATTACAAAATAAAAGCGACGCAAAGCTACTTAGCGAAATTGTAGAAAAACCAACCGCTAATCAGCCGAAGGAGCGAGTGAGAGCGAGAAACAGTGAGAAATTAGTTAAACTAAAATTAATCAATAATCAAGGGGGCAGGTGCATGCAAATATACATACACATATGTATATAATGCTAAAAGGTAAAGGTTTGTGTGCGTGTTACACTAAAATTACATGAAGAAGTGTATGTGTGTATGAGTACGTCGGCTAACACCAACAGCGAGTCACGCGAGTTTGGGAAAGTGAATGCCAACACACCGACAGACAGTTAAGCAGTCAGACTAGCAAACAAACTAAATGAAAAGAAAATAAATGAAATATGAATACAAGGAAAAGGAAAATAGAAAAATTTAATCAAAAATAAAATTTTGAAATTAAAGCAAAAATTAAAATGAAAAATAAATGTGAAACTAAATTTAAAATTATAATTGAAATTAAGCTAAAAATTATAATTGAAATATAATTTAAATAAATTAAAATGACAATTACAATTTATATTATTATATTATAATTAAAGGTAAAATTAAAGTTTAACTTCACCTTAACTTCACCAACTTAAACTTAAACTGAAACTTGAACTTAAATTTAAAGTTCAAATTCAAATTAAAATCAACTTAAACTTAAGCTTAAACTGAAAATTAAAATTAAAAATGAAACGTAAATTATTCTTAAAAGAGTTAGATCGTGCATAATATAAGAGAGCAACGGCAGTGTAAACGAGAAGCAAAAACAATAGTATCACTACTAACAGTCATTTGGGAACGAATACATTGTAGGCGCCGAGTTAATGAAAAATAAACTAAAAAGCCACAAGAAAACATATACTTATATGTATATGAATGAAGTAAATTTGAAATTTTCTTGTTGCTTTGTAGTTTAGTTTTCATTAACTCGGCGTCTACTTTGTATTCGGTATATGCATATACATATGTATATGTATACAGTTATGCGCCAGTAATTCCCAATTGTGTTAAATACGAAATAAAAGGGTGAGCTAGCACTGCTGTGGCACAATTCATTTGCCACCTCCTTGCTATCGCTTCAACTGTCACACCAACCTGCTGCCCCCGCCGCTCACGGCTCTCTGCAACACCTGCTTATTCGGTGTATTCCATGCAAATCCGTCTGTCCGTCGTTGTACTCATTAGACGCCGTCGCCTAAACGCAACTCGAAAGGTGTCTACATTATGTTTCCCCTCGCGCATTTCCGCCGCTGCACGCTGCAACAAAAACTAGCAAGAACAACAAAAACGAATTAGTTATGTACAAGTAAATACTTACATATGTGCGATCAGTGTGTGTGTGTGTATTTATTTAGAAGCAAATGAGCGCCACTTAAGTTGGCGCGCTGCTTTTTTGCTGTTCGTTTTGTTGTTGTCGCGCTTATCGAGCAAGTGTGCCGGAATCAGCCTTGAATGAAAATCAATTACATTAAATGTAGCGCAACAAAGTTGCAAGCACAGCCATTGACATTTAACATAAACAATAACAATAACAAAAACAAGTTTCACCTCTAGTTTATTTACTTATTTTTATTTTTTCATTATTTTCCAAGTAACTGTAAGTGGCAGCATTACCTTTGGCCCGGCAGTCATTTGCATGCCACACGCGCTTCGTCTATTGTTTGCTTGTCGCTGTGAGTTAGTTGTTACAAAAATTAACTAATTTTCTAGTTACAATTTTATATGTATATATACTATAAGTGAGCATATATATATGAGCATATATATATGAGCATATATATATATATATATATATATATATATATGGATATGTATCTGTTTAGATTCATTTTATGCTAGCGACCTGATTTGCTTATATAATATGTTTTCTGAACAGCGTACGAACCACATAGTTTTTTACACCCAGAAGGAACATCGGAGACCATAAAATATATATGATCGAAATTTTATCCCCAGCTACTGCTAATTTTTCGGAATCGCTAATATTGGACCTCTATAGCATATAGCTACCATACAAACTGACCGATAAAAATCTGGTTTTTGGTAAACTTCTTTACTGGACCAGATAACTTCACGAAATTCGGCACAGTTTTTTTGTTAGTAAGAGGAGTATAATCTCTGAAAAAATTATGCGTGTCGGACTACTATAGCATATAGCTGTCATACAAACTGGGCGATCAAAATCCATTCTTTATATGGAAAACCTTTTTATTTGATTAGATATTTCGAGAAACTTCTCATGAATTGTTATTTTTGCCGATGCTACACTGTTCAAAGAAATTTTCCAAATCGAACTGCTATATGGTATAGCTGCCATACAAACTGATTAATAAAAAATAAGTTCTCTTATGAAAACATCACACATTTTTTCTTGCTTATTTTTTGTCGCTACCATTCGCATTTACATGTATTTTCGCTGTTTCCCTACCCTGTATATGTACTTGAATGTATAATTGCTTTGACTTTGACTTTGAGTGGTCGATATCATCGGTTTTTTGCCCTACCGCGTTCCGGTGTTTGTGTTTTTCTACATTTTTACAACAATTTGAAGTACTTAGTATTTGCAGTACAACAATAATGAAGTATGGGGGCCATGCTGAGCTTTAAGGATACCTTCAGGTCTCATACATATCATATAAGGCTTCAATGTATGGAACTCATATACACCTTGGAGTTGTATTTTAGTATAAAAATTGTTAAAAATGTCAAAAAACAAAACACAGTTTTAGTCAAAAAAAAAGGGTGTGTAAAGATTTTTTTCGTTACCTTTCCAAAATAATAAATTTATTCTCAAAATGTATTTACTTGACAATAAGTGAGGGGAAACCATGATTTTAAAACCTTTTCTGCCATTTATTTACTTCAATTCCACATTTAATAGTGAGTTTTGTATGCAAGTATATAACCTGGCAAGGGATGCATGATTTACGGACTATTAACAAATATCTTTTTTCTTATTCTTACCACGCATAGACCAGTTTTGCTTCTTTGCGATACCAAATGGAGTTCACTTGTTAAGTCTAAGAGGAGTAGTCACCCTGTAGAATGGCTGCGCTTGACAAGAGTTTTGTCTGGGCAATGAGGGACAAGTGAACAATAGATTATTCATTGCTTTCCTGAAGGCTTGCTCCAGACATTTGCGAAACTCGGTCCATCGGGTTTTCATTTTCTTTACCATGCTTTTGTCGCGATCATAATGCGGACAATGCATGGGTTTTCCAATGTTGATCACGTTTTAGGATACTAGCGGTACACCATTCTTGACAATCTAGTCCATTATTTCAATGCCCTCGATGCCTTTGTGGCCTGGCAATAGAAGTGAAAATGCTTGCTTCTGGCAACACTTTTCTTTGTCACTCTGCTTCCCAAGATAGTTCTCGCCGCTATGCGCTTCAAAGGTTCAAGGTTACTGCCTTGATTACTGCCTACGTAGATGTTGACCCTAAAATTACCTCCATGTGCACTAGAAGCTAGCTCCCGACTTTCGCAATAGCAAAACCTCAGCTTGAAATATCCTGCAGTGGTCCTGCAACTTAAAAGGTTGCCTTATGTCCAACTCTGGACAGAATATTCCCGCACCAACTGCATCGTCCATTTTCGAGGCATCAGTATGGATGTTTAGAGTATTACCATCTTTTTCAATGTTTACTTTGAACCTTCTTTCCCAGTTGAAAAGTGGGTTCATGTAGTCGGTGTTTTTGCCGCAGCCATTACCTACCTTTGCTATATTTTAAATAAAAAGGTATATGATTGATCCAACAGTTACTTCTATTGAAAAATTCTATGAATTTCATTGATAAAAAGAGCCCTTTCTCCTACCTTTTAATAATGTTAGTCTGTTGCCTATTTGGGAGGTAAAGGTGGCCACCCTTTAACAATTTTAGAAAAATTAAAAAAAAAATACTTATCAATCGTGCTAGTTTAACGGCATAATTTTTCATTATTTAAGAATGCATGGTAACATTTTTGAAGAAATTGTGTTGATATTTTTCGAGTTAAACGCGATCTCCGACCAAGCTAAATAAAAATGTCTCCAATTCTGCAGTGATCCTAAACTTTGTCTGTGGACCTGTGAAACCTTAAAAAAGTCTCTCTAAAGAAAGTATTACAAAATAAGTAGTATTAGATGATACTATCCAAATGGTGACCGTAAAAATTTTTTGAGACTTTTGAAGGCTTTTTTAAGAGGGTATTCTACTCTAGAAATCAAATTATGAGCAGTTTTTTGAATTTTATTTAAAAAAAAAAAACCAAAAATTGTTTTACTATTCATTTTTTATGGTGTTTCTATTGATATCTTAAGAATGCAAAAAAAATTTTACAAAAAAATATTAAAAATTAAAATAATTAGAGGGAAGGGGAGAGACAGGTGTAAAAAACAATGGCGCATCCTGGTGACATTGATCCTGACTCTCTGGTGGTCTGAATAAAAAATCAAAAGGAATTCTTAATCAGTAAGGATGCTGTTATAGTCCCTATTTCAAGGAAAACGAAAAACAATTTTTTTTTTTTTTTTTGAAAAATGGCAACTTTTTACCTACCTACCGGGCTAGATACTGCGTCACTAATGTAACTGTAGCTCTTAAAATAATTTTAATATTTAAAAATCCTTTGGAGGATATGCTCTTAAGGGTCTAAGCTTTAAATATATGAAAAAAAATTGAATTTTTAAAAATTCTAGAGTAGAATACCCCCTTAAACAATAAAGGTTGAAAAGGCGCTCATGCCACTTTTGTCGGCTTAAATACTTAATCTCCTAAGTCCTTTGAAGTAACTTGTAAAATGTTGTTAGCAGCTGTTTACTTATTTGTTCTTAAAATAGAGATTTCTTTAACTAGAGGTATACATTACTGCGCAAAAACGAAGCAAACATTTTGTTTTTCTGTTTTTTATAAATTCAGTTCTTTTATAAATTTACTTCATGGCTTGTGAGTTTTATTTTTGTTTTGTCGCTTGAGAATCTTGCAAATGTAATTAAAAATACTGTTCGCCTAAAGGTGTGCTACATTTGATATATTGGTGGCTTAAATATGAGTATACCTACTTAAAGCTTAATGGGTTTCATAAGAGAATGAATTAATGCTACATTTTTGGGTATAAATTATAGTTATTTTTCACTTTGAATATTTATACCATCCACGATAATTCTATACATTGTGAAAAACTATAAAATATATATATCGAAATGATAATGAAAAAGCTTTAATGGTAAATTCTTAAATATATTAATACATTCTACAAGGCACTTTAAATATATTTTCATTAATTTATAAATTTATTCGAGTATTCTTCTGTCCTGGCAGATTTATTGTGACTTCCTGTTAAGCACTTAAGCGGCAATAAATATTTATTTAACTAATTTATTGCAAATATCGATGCTGCTTGCATTTGTTAATAAATCTGCGTGTCAAAGTGCCAGGCGATTCGGCCATTAAATGCATTTCCTATCGCTCTGCATCTCTTCTAGTTCTCTGCAGCTTTTGTAGCAACAACAAACGCCTCATTTGCTCATTAATTTATTTACGTAGCTAAGCAGATGTCTCTTTGCATAGCATTTTGGCAGCAATTTTATTGGTTGCTTCCGTTGAAGCAATTGATTACATAACTATCTATAGTTGTTGCTTATCTGTATATGTATGTATATGTTTGATATAAATAGAGCAATACATATTTTTAGATGTGGTATATACACATATACAATTATATATATTCGCTGGTGTAGCCAAAAGCCATAATTGCACTCAGTAATTACATGCCATTTGCTATAATTAATTTAATTTAATTTAATCAATATACAGTGTACATGAAATTCACTCAACCATGCTATCTGCAATGACCATTCCATAGTGGTATATATTTTTATGTACATAATACAATCATACATACATATATACTCATTAACAAACCTTACATCGTTCTTCACTTGCTTTGCCTTTATAAATGAATTTATCAGTACTGACTCACTCTGAATTTAATCAATTAACTCGACGTATTTACTCAACCAAATTTTTCTTTAGACGATAACAGTTTTAGTCTACTTTTCTCAATATAGTAATATGAGCAATCCACTAACGGTCAATAATCAGACGAGCTCGAAGACGGGCTGATTCGAAGGTCCCCGAGTTGTTCCTAGAATATTAATTCCTTTGCGAATTAATTTCTTTAAAATGTTTATTCCTGTGTTTAGAAGAATTTTATGGCTTATAAAGTAGAACTACTTCAGCAACTTTCCTCTTACAACCATTTCATCTTTATTGCCTGAGCGTGCTCTAGAATAGAACTTACTTTCCGACTTAGAAAAACATTTTGGTTTATTTTGGTAGTTTTAAGGATATTAAGCTTCCGCTTTCGAATAGTATTTCCAAGAACTTTAGCAGTGAGTCGTTCAATGACTACGCGCTAACTCATAGTAGGTTCCACTTTTCCAAAACTCTTAGTTCTCTGCTTCTAGTAATGAACTTTGTCTATACAGGGAACGAACAAACAAAATACCAAATCCCAATCACATGAAGTAAAAACAGTCACAGAGATATGTGCCCTGGATGTAGTTAGGTTCGCCTTCGATAAACCTTGGAGATCCCTCAGACAATTTTGGAGAACTCTCTTCGTATTTCTAATCAAGCTTTAACTTATAAATTTTTTAAATGAATTTTAATGAACCAAATATGTACCATTTTGGTCGACCACTATTGCCATTTTTCCGTTAGAGACATTATTCCATCAGTGTAAAACTTTTCTGGTTTTTCGACAAGCAATTTTGCACAAGCTTTACTTGAAGGCAACTTTATTCCACTAAGGGAGTTCTACATTGACCGAAACTAACGATAATTCGTTGGTGTAAGATCAGAGCTACAGGGCGGATGCATAAAAACTTCAAAGCCAACCTCTCACAGTTTTTGCCGACTCATCAAAGAAGTGTGTGGTCTAGCGTTGTCCTGACGGAAGACTAAGCCCTTTCTGTTGATCAGTTCTGGCCGTTTTTTCGATTGCTTGTTTCAATCTCATCCGTTGTTGATAGTTAAATGTGGAATCAATCGTTCGACCAGACTGGTGCAGCTCATAGTGGATAATTCCTTTCCAATTCCACCAAACATTTTTTTGAGCTTTACCATGCCTTTTTCGCTTCATTATTGTCTCCTGTTACTTTTCGCTTCAGAAATGGTTAGATTTCATTTCGTTTCAGCAGAGAATCACAAATGTTAATTCGGTCTAATAAATTTTTCACAGACAATTAATGAGGTACCCAAACATCGAGTTTCTTTTTGTAGTCAGCCTTTTTAAGTGGTTCAAAACCCTTTGCTGTTGAATGTTAAGTTCCTTAGGAATGTCATGGCTGCTTATTTGATGGTCCTTTCCATAATTTCATCGAATTTTTCAACGATGGGTGGATCAGAGCCATGTGGATCTTTCACATCGAAATTTTGAGGAACGGAACCATGGTTGTGCTACGCGAACTGATACACCATCGTTTCCGTAAACTTCACAAAATTTCATTTGTGGCTTGCGTGGCATTCTTCCCTTTTTTTATACAAAAATTTCAAAATATAGCGAATTTCTTCATTATTCACTAATTTTTAAAGAACTGTAACCTTTTTTCTACTTCCCAGAATATAATTTTTTGGTCAAATAAAGCTTAAAATCTCACCTTTCCAACGCTATATAATATGAGATAATAGTAACATTGGAGATATACGACTGCAACGACATCTATTGACAAAATACGAAAAGACTTTTCCGAGTACACAATATTTGATGGGATTTTTGGTGTTAAATATAAAACTCAATTGAATACTTTAAAATACAACTTTTCATAAAACTCTTCATAAATCATAAATATTTTAAAGCTTTTAGCGCACTTCCTGTAAGAGATAAATAAATATATGCAAAAGCCAAAAGAACTGGGTCAAATTTTGGCATGCTTTCAGAATCCAATTATAAGCACACCAATTCCCAATCTCATTGAACTTCATTGTACTTTCTTCAACGAGCAATAATTTATAAATTTAAATGCATTTATAACCATGTACCGAGCACAATCAATGCCATTGTAAGCGCACAGCAACAACACACAATATGAATAACGGTATCGAAAAAGCCGCTTGCCGGCGTTGACTGTCGAGCGTAGCGCAATGGATGTGTGAGAGGCGAAAGCCTACCAATTTATTTTTATGCTGTTGCACTTTAACTTTTCGCTAGACAAGCCTTTATTGTTAGCACATGCAACAATCGCCGTTGTAAGGCATGTTGGCCGTGCGGCACAGGCCAACCTAAAAGCAAGTGCATGGCGGAGTGAACGTTGCCAACGGCGCTTTGTTGTTACTTGACTTTAGCCCACATACTAGTTGAGTTCTTGCTATGTATTTGCTATTGTTGTTATTTTTGAGGTTTCACTGTTTACTTTTGTTGTTGTTGGATTTGTGGTGTTTGTTATTTTTGTGCATTTTGTTGTCTTGTTGTTGCAACTGTTTTTTTTGTGCTATTTTTGTTGTTGTGGGGTTTGTTGTTCTTGACTTTGTTGTTGTGTTTTTTGTTCTTCTGAAAGTTTGTTGTTGTAAATTATATATTTTGTTTTTGTTATTGTTGTTGCGCCATTGTCCCGCTACAGCGAACGGCACATTGAGTAGCTCTTGACGTACAGGCGAGGAAAGCAAAACACCACATATACACTCACTAACGCGCCTACTTGCACAAACACCAACGCACATACACACATACACCGACATGTAGGCGCAAGCAAGAGCACGTCGTGCTGCATATACTTATTTGAAGGAGAATCACAGCCAAGTGCCATTGTAGCCACTGTCATTGTTGATTATTCATACGAACTACGACCCGCTCTCTCCCCTGCCCGCGCTCTCCGCCAACAACCACCACTTTGGCATGCAAATATGCACAAATATATTTACGCTCGCTTTCAGCTGCCACACACTCACAAACACACGAGCAAATATGTGGCCAAACCATCAGCTGTGCCGTTAAGCGACTGCACCGCGCCCACCGCTGCCTCGCTGCCGCACTGCCGTCAGCTGAACTCAACCTCAGCCGCAACCTTAACCAGGCAGTCAGCCAGCGAATTAAGCCGAGTGTCAGCTAGTGTCAGTAGCGTTTAGCATTTAATGTGCAGCGCTAAGTAGAAGAGTAGCTATGCTCGGTTCGCAGTGCTCGCGCGCGCACCGCTTGCATGCGAATTTATAATCTTCGTTGCATACAAATTGGCGCTGAGGCATTGTGTGCGCTGTGCGGCGCTCAAAAGAGTATATAAATTTGAGGCACACACACAAACGCGTGTGTTTTCAGTAAATTATAGAGCCGAATGTTGAGTCAAAATGCGCTGCATATATAATTAACTAACACAGACACACACACATACAAATACATAAGATGGTGGTATGCAACACATGCAAGCAACGTGAATTTATTAACTAAATGCACTTGTTTGTGCAACATGCAATTTGTAGGTGCCTCCAGCTGCACGAAAGTGTATTTGTGTGCGTGTAAAGGTTTGTTGCCGCTTTAAATTGTGCAATAAATTGCGTTGTCGTAATGCGAAAATGTTGCTGCTCATCACCAGCGTGTTCTCAATTTGTTGAAAATCCTTTCTTTTCTCTCGAATGATTTTCGCACATTTGTATATATTATTTTACGGTCCCGTTGTAATGTGCGTCGCGCCATGTGTCCATTATAATCGGACGCTTTTATTTTGTGGCCACATGTGACAAAAGTTTTGCACATTTCGCTTTTTGTTGTATGAAAAGCGGCCATAAAAAGATTGTGTGGTAATAATGTGCAGAGTTGGTTAAAATAGTCAGAATTTTGCTTTTACGCAATTATTTTCAATTTTGCTTTCGAAAGGCGCTCTCTAAGAGTGAGTGCTTTGCTCTTCTACTCAGCGTGCTCAATAGTTTCTTAAATGAATTTTGGATAATATTAAAATAATAATGCAGCTTGCCTTTATGATTCCACCCAACGCAAAGCATTACCATGTTGTCATGGATATTTGGCATTGCCGTTGATTTGGCCAGATTTCACATATGATTTTTTGCGCTTAGAGTTGCTGTAGTTGGTTTTTCTTACAAGTCAAAATCCTATATAAAGATTGCATATTTTTTTGTAGCTTTGAATGGCTACTGGAGTGGCTCTGCGGAGCTCTTATTGTGTTTGGCAACAATCTCCATCGAGTAATGCTGCCTCATCGTCGAAATCTTTTGGCCGCCTAGAATGTTACTTTTAGCCCACTTTTCACACGTTCACTCAGCTAAAGCATGTTCGTCATAAATTTACACCAAAATATGATGACTTTGAGATGAATTTTTATTCTTATTAAAGTAATGAAGAAAGATTCCTTGTAAAAGCGTATATATAAAAATTTTTTTGTTGCTTATGTTGGAACGTTAAGTAGCCGTATTTTTTTTTTCTTTTTTTTTTGTAATTTCATAACATTTTTAAAGGCTCTTTGAATAAAGCATTTATATTTATGATAATACCACACGAACAGCATAGTTGTTTTCTTTTGGTATATTTTTATATACTGTCACTGTCTGGTGGCGGCACACGCAAGCAGAATGGGGTTGACAGATCGAGAAGACTACAAGAAATACTTAGAGCAGGGCACCATGGAAACAATGGAGCATCTCTTGTGCACTTATTTCGCATTGACAGGACTCTGTCTAGGATTTTTCTTTTAGAAATATATTCAGCTCTTATGAATGACAGCTAAATTAAATTTAGCTGAATTTTCAAAATTTTCGTGTTACCGTAAGGATTTCAATCTATCCACAATCTTCCATTAAAAATCTACGTGATGCTTGCTGCCTTGTGTTTTGAGAACGCTGGTTTCTCTCTTGATTTATATACGACTTTCTTCGCGTAGTTCTCAGTGTGTGAGGCTGTTCAGTTCAACAAACTGAGTTACTACATTAATTTTTATGAAAATATATGATTCTTTTATCATGATTGAGGTAACGCTCTGAGAAACAAATTTTGCCAACTACCCAAGTGATATATCTGCTTTAAGATTTTAGTTCGTTTTTAGATTTTTAATTAAAGATTAATTGATGGATACATTATAGTTTTTTTAAGGTTATGGGTAACATTTGTGTATAAAATAGGTTATCTTGCAACCGTTGAAACACGAATATACATATACCAGCAGATATTAAACTCATTGCATACAACTAGTTCGTGAGTAGTACATAACCAGTTTATTACCTACAAAAATGACTGCTGTTATCAACGTCGACATACATAAGAAAAAAAGGCTCATCAGTGCAAATGTTTTGTGCATATATCTGTGCATGCGCACACATTCACACATCTGTGTTCATAAAGTTCAAACAGTAATTACTCATACGCCATGTAGAAAAAGTTTAAATTTCCGTTCGACACAACAAAGCAAAGCGCTGGTAAACAACTACAAACTGTGTTAAACGCACACTAAACTAGTGTATACATACTTATACTAATATATATTCGTGGCATACAAACATATTTGTATTTGTATATACATATGTATGTATATGTATGCTTCTGTTTATTTTGCTTTCGCCTTTTATTTGCGCGGATGCAGACAAAGGCGACGAAGGAGAGCTAGCGCATATCACACTCAAACAAAGTTGCATTTTTCGTATGGCTTAAGGCGAATTTTAATTGGCAAACACTCTTCAACACACCCACTCAACCGCTTGGCGCGTATTGACCAGCGCTATTGATGTGTTTATAAATTTAAAAATGCATGCGGCAGTTGCAGGGGTTTAGTTATATATAGTTATATTTGTGCGGATTCATCATTCGAGAAGTTTTTTTTTTCACTTTGGAGAAAAGTGATTTTTAATAATTAATTTATGTAGATTACTGAAAATTTAAAGCAATGCATCTCTGACAAACATTTTGAAGGAATGAAATATTTCAGCATCTAGAGAAACTGAACAAGTAATTTTGCACAGGCTTCTCTTGAAGGCAACTTTACTCCATTAGGGGAGATCTACATTGACCGAAACTAATGGTAGACCGATGGTGTAAGGTCAGGGCTATAGGGTGGATGCATAAAAACTTCCCAGTCAAGCTCGCTTCCGAGTCATGAAAGTTGTGTGTGGTCTAGCGTTGCCCTGACGGAAGACGAAGCCCTTTCTGCTGATCAGTTCTGGCCGTTGTTTCGATTGCTTGCTTCAATGTCGTCAGCTGTTGACAGTAAAATGTAGAACCAATTGTTCCACCAGGCTGGAGCAGCTCATAGTTGATTAATCCTTTCCAATCCCACCAAACACTCAGCATAACCTTTCGAGACTTCAATCCTGGCTTTGCGACCATTTGTTGAGCTTCACTACGCTTGGGAAATAATATTTTTCGCACATCAGTGTCGTATTTGATTCACTTTTCGTCTCCTGTTACTTTTCGCTTAAGAAATGGTTCGATTTCATTTCCTTTCAGCAAAGAATCGCAAATGTTAATTCGATCCATTAAATTTTTCACAGACAGTTCATGTGCTACTCAAACATCGTGCTTCTTATTGTAGCCAGCTTTTTTTAAACGGTTCAAAACAATTTTATGACGAATGTTAAGTTCCTTAGCGATGTCAGGGCTGCTAATGTGATGGTCCTGGTTAGTATTTTTCATAGTTTCATCAACTTTTTCAACGATAGGTCGACCAGAGCGAGGTGCATCCTTCACATCGATATTTAGAGGACTAAAACGAGATAACCATTTTTGCTATTGCGATACAGCATCGTATCCGTAAACCTCACAAATATTTCTGGTGGCTTGCGCGGCATTCTTCCCTTTTTATACAAAAATTTCAAAATATAGCAAGTTTCTTCATTATTTTCGCTAATTCTTGAATAACTGCAACTTTTTTTTCAACTTCCCGGAATTCAATTTGTATTTGGTTAAAGAAAGCTTAAAATCTCACCTCTCAAGCCCCATGTGGTACGACACAATCTGATTGATAACACTGGAGACATCTATTGACAAAATACGAAACGACTTTTCCGACTACTCAATATTAATAATAGTGGTACTTACTGCCATGACATTATTTTACTTTTTCACACCTTTATCTTTTTATTTTTATTATTCTTTTAAGGAATATTCACGGTCAACCTACTTTAAGTTAAAAAGAGATAACGTTAAATTGATATTTGATACCACCATAATTTAAGCATACTTCCCTGTGCGCTTCGTTTCTTAATTGTCATAATTTTCTTAAGACAATTCATAATTTTTTTTTTTTTTTTAACTATTATCCGTCTTTGGCCATTCGTTTCTTCCTCTTTTTATTTAAAACCATAAATATGTCGCATTTTACTTTTAATTAAAGCTTTTTGTCACACAACACTCGAGAGAGATCGACTTCTCCGCCCAGTAAAGCCAAACTTTTGGTCAGCTTACTGCAGTCTGTGAACTTTCGAAACTTTTTAGGTTTACTCTTTTTTTGCATTTATTTCCAAATTTATTTTTTGATTTTCTTTTTCGCTTTTATTTCTGCCATTTTTTATTTATTTTTTATCTCTTGCGCAACTTTCTAGCCCACAAATGTTGACTGCTCCCAGTTTTATGCGCCTTTATTGATATTTGGCTTCGTTGCCAGTTCAATAAAGTTATCCGCTTGTATTGGTGTATTGGTGAAATTAGTATGACTTACTGCCGTGCAACTTCTGGTTGATTGCAAAAGCTGGTCAACCACGTTGTTTACTTTGTAAGCCTGTTTGAGTACAGCTGTGTTTTTATTTTTGTTACTGATTTGATAGAAAAAGCATATAAATAAAGTCAGGAGATAAAAATAGTTATACCTCAGGCCATAGTAATTGCACTGGAGGGCATACATGGCCAGCATGTATGCATGTGGAAAAGTATTTGTGACTCTTGAAACAGTTTGCTTTCTGCTCAGTTGTATGTAGATGTATATTTCCTTTCAGGCTTTAATTCTATGAGTTTACGTGCTTTTGAAATCCACTATACTTTTATTGCTCGTAGTAAATTTGTGACATTTATTTGTGTACTTCTGTTGTTGTGCAGTCCATCAACTAGACAGGCATGTTTCTCTATATTTAGTGAATCATATGTGCTTGTATATATTTTAGTTGGTGCACATATGTGCTTGGCTTGCGTATTTATTTAGTTTCATTTCAAATTAAGGACATCGAGTAGCCATATTAATGTCAAATTTTGTTTACTTATCTTATTTCGTTTTCTTCCTTTACTGCAGATACATTTTTTTGTTACTTTTTGCATGAAATTTTGAAAAGAAGAATCCTTAAACGGTCACTTATATGATTTACTGAGCAGTATTTTAATGCGCATTATATAAATGTGCACTTCGCCTAAGGGTATGCAATGTTTGGTGATTTATCGCATTATTTTTAATACCTTTTATTTCGATATTTTATCTTTTTTGTGAAATTACTTTATTTACTTGGCGATTAGTATTAATTCTGTAACACACTCATTTCAAATAGGGAAAATGTTGAAGCTTATGAATATATCGCTCCCTAAATTAATAATTAAATTTACTAAACGTTTGAGTTGTTAAATTAAATGTATCCAGTGTCCTCCTTTGCGCATTATTTCGGCATCATTCTCAATGTAATTATTGTTATCTTTGGAATTAGAATACTATTTTCTCAAACGAGCTCTCGATCTGCCTAAATGTAGGCAACAGTTCCTTTATTCATTATATAAACTGTTTGTTCGTCTTTATTGACGTCATTGATTCCAGTCTAGTCAATCCCTTTTCCACCTGGGTTTTCCAACAGAGTGGAGGTCTTGCTCTTGGTCTGAGGTTTTCAATAATTCTCCGCAAACCCAAGTTAGGAACATAGTTCAAAATAAATGTTTAAAAAATGTATTGACTTTCTAGCTTCGAATGAAAGACATATATTGAAATATGCGCGAGAGCTGTAGTTTTCCAATGTTGTACGAAATCTTGGAACAATGGAATAACAAGTTGCGCTATCGTTTGACAAATAGCATGAATATAGCTTTTGCTCAATGCATTACATATTTTGATTTCTAAATTAAAGGTGTTCCTCAGAATGATCCTTCGTGTATATTTTTCGTTCTCTCTCTCGGTTAATACATTAATTTATATTATCCCAAATAGATCATCATCAGTTTTCTTTCATCGCACTCTCAGTTAACAACATACTATTAATTTATGTAGATCTTAAATAATTCGTCATTCGCCTAAATGTAGGCAACAATTTATTTACCCTCATCTATAACGTTGAATAATTATATAAAAAAATTAAAAATTCAATTCTTCTTCTTCTCTTTTATTGGAATAGAAAGAGTAACGCGTGTTATTGCCGAGTTTTATTTATTCAATTTCAGATTGACAAACTAAATAGCTTTTCGATTTCACTGCGTCATAATAAATTGACAGATACTCACTGATCGCATTTGGACAATTCAGGTTCACAAAATGCTAGTTGATGCCTGCAATATACATATAATCAGTATACTTGCATTTGATACATAGAATTTATGTAGCTTGCTTTGCAGGCATTTTGTTTTTATGGCTTATCACTGACATAATTGGATAAATTGTTTTATAATTTTTTTAAGTTCAGACTTTATGAACCGAAATTATTATTTTTATTTCTTTTATTGCACAGCTCACCTTGTATATGCCACCTAAGGGCTTGAGCAATGAAATCATTTTCTTCCAATGACTTCAGAAGTTGTCCAGACGGCTATGTAGCTGCTGAATATATTTTAACAACCTTTATATCTGTATTATATTGTCTTTGTACGAAAGATTTATTCATCTGGGAAGACTGTTTGGTGTTCAAGGTTATTTATTGGCGCAATAATATAAATAATATATTATGCATCGCTTATCTTCAGCTTATAAAAGTGATATACATATACTTAATCTTTTATAATTATATAAATCACTTTTATTTAATTTTTTTTACCTCCTATTGAATTTATTTTCGTACCGAGTACCCCCGAGTCACTTAATTGAAAACTAGAATCCTCCTCATCAATATGTTGGATCTTATGCGTTCGCTCTTCATATCGCTTTGTTATTATGTAGCCATCCATATAGAAACACACACATGCTCACGTATAATTTTTATCGCCCCCCATTACTCTGACAAATCACTTACCACATTTATATTGTTTACATTAACTCAATAGCCAGTGCCGCGTTGTGATTAAATGGTACGGCAGCTGCTTCATGCCTGTCGCACCAGTGTAAACAAACTTATCGCATCGAGCATACTGCCACATGTATTTATTATTAGAACATACATATGTATGTGCGTACACATTAAGTCATTTGGCATATTGACAGCTGAGTTTGGTTGTTGGTACTTACAAGCTTCAGTCGATCTGAGAGCGCTTGCAGTGCGTGTGGGCCTGTTGTATGTATTTATATCTATGTATATAACAGTGTGTGTGCTCTACACAATTGCTTCTGGCTGTGACACTGACCGTTTGCTTTCTAAGCGTATTGTTTATACAATGTGTTGTCATATATATAATTGGACCACACGGCGTATGAGTTATGTTCTCTGTAATTATTTGTTTAATTAATAAAAATTTAGTCATTGGCTTAAATCATATTTTTCAAATGAAATGAAATTTGATTTGACTTTTTTTTTTTTTTTTTTTTTTTTTTTTTTTTTTTTGCTGTGAAAACTGCTTTAGTTGCCACTATCTTATAGATAGTTTCTCACTGGCAGCGCTGTTGGCGCCCATATTGTGAGAAAGTGTCTTGAAGTTAACTTAACTTAGTAAATAGTAAAAATAGTTCTAAAATTCTCTTATTTTTGTATATTTTGATTCTTTGTTAAACTTTGATTTATAAAAGTAGCTCAAATAGTAAATTTCCTTTATAACCAAAAAATCCACTTAAAATTCCGTCATTTTAATAAACCTTATTATTGTGGAGGGAAAATCAGAACTCAAGTTGGTAGTTATCCTTTCTAACTATTTAGAGCATTAATGTCAGACAACTCACATACTACACCATGAGATTTGCTCCACTTAATTTAAAATTTTTTTTTTTTTAACAAAAAATACCAAACCATACAGGCTGTTGAGAAAGGGATTTAATTTTTTTTCTTCGTTTCTTCCTTCTACGATCCAAATATTATGAATGCCGACTTTTAGATTTTTTCCCAAATCTGTTCTTTTAACACTAAATTAAGCTCTCTGATGTTGCTTTACTTTTGAAATACCAGCGAGAGAAAAATTGAGGACCTCAAACTGCAATTAGTGATCTGTAATAATGGCATATGTCGCGAACGCTATAAAAATGTGGACCGCTTTTCGGTAATTTATCTTCACAATTACAATAAACTCAAAGTAAATCCGCCGCCAATGCTATGAACTGTATAATAAGAAAAAGATTTTTGGTGATTCATTTTGGAACTTTTTGTTTGTTTAGCAAAGGTCCTATCGTTTGGCAGAAAAAATATTAACTTTAATAAAATGAATCTTCGACTATTTTCGTTAGTAAGTTTTAACCATCGATTTCGGGTTACGCATTACAGCTTGACACACTTTGTATTTTCAGCAAGTATATTGCAATTGGTTCAACTCATTCGCTGCGCCATTGTCCAAGAATGTGTAATCGCGAATGCTCAAGTGATCAGTTCTGTTAGCTTTTTTTTGTGGTTTTTGTCAATATTTCTTTATTATTAGATCTTGCAATTACAAAATCTGAAATCTATTTAAAAACTAGACTTGCCCAAGCAAGTGGATGAGTTCTTTAATACGCTGGCATATCAAAAAACAAAAACAGCATAAAAAGTATGTTTGATTGTAGGAATGTCCTAAAGCATTAGCCAACATATTTGGGTGATCTCGTAGAGTAAAATATATATCATTCTGCTGTCCTTCTTTCATTACCACAGGAATACGAACACGTGTTTGCTCTAAGAATTTCGATTGGAACTTTTGCATTATTTCAATTTGAGTGGTAGATGTTGTATCTCACAGTTGAATAACATACATCTTAAATCGGCTTTATAACCGCATCGATTTTAAGTACTTTATTATCCAGGCTAAGTTAGGAGTTTTTTGTTTAAAAGCCAATTTAAATTTGCAGCTCTTATTTGCATGCAAATTCCTTTACTAGATATACCATATTGTATGGTTTTTACATAAGATCGAGTAACTTACTTCATTTGCCTAGGATACCAAAATATTGTTAGTTTTTACTGCCGGACACATTTTTTGTCTTAGCGACAGTACGCAGTTTACAGGTGCACAGATCTGACTCAGCGTTTCCACTATCCATTGAAAAATATTTGTATTGCTTTTCACAGTTTTCTGATGAAGATTTTTCCTTACATTTTTTGTTACCTGATTTTTAAAAATTTAAAATGTTATCTAAAACCAAATATACTGTACCTGTAACGAAAATAAATAAGTAACTATTCTATTAAAATTTTTTTAAATACAATTTTGATTAAAATTTTGCTTATCAAAATACAAAAAATATACTGTTTAAGTCAGTATATTAAATAAATAGTTTAGAGTCTGATATGAAGTAGCGGAACGTTCAGGTTTGAAGCATGAATGGCAGATTAAAATAATATTAGTTTTATGTACTATTCTATCAGCTAGGCTGCCTGAAATTTAATTTATAATTTCGAACGCGTTTTTCTCGAAACTCTTTTTTCTCAAGTCGGCCGACGCGATATCCCAAGTTATAATTTGTCGATGTACTTAAAATTTGGCATGAATATTTTCTAAACATCTCCTTCAAAAGCATTGAATTTCTAATATCTTAACAAAAAAGAAAATATTAAATAAAATAGTGATAAAATGTCCTTTACTTTTGAGTAGCCACCATTTTACGTAAACATTTTTTCAGTTTTTTGTTTGTTAAAAAGCGACAAGGGTATTTCTAACTGGCCGCCCGAATACTTCGTCTACTTAAAGGTGTAATTTTCAAAAAAAAAAATATATATATATATATATTTGCTTATTTATTTTTTACACAACAGGTCATAATCGAGATCCATTAATCCAACCCCTATTCTCTTAAAATCAATTTCTCGTAATAATTATAAAATATTTAGTTTCGATTTTATTAATTTATACTTACTTGGTACTTCTGAAAATGGCTGATACTAAAGCCATCTCCAGGAGATATACATATGTATGTATCATACCCATATCAAAAATGCAGTCTATATGCGCCTGTAGCATTCAATCCGAATACTCAGGAGCATAAATTGCACATTCACGTTCAATGAAAAGCATTGAAAATACTTCATTTAACACCGACATAATGTGACATTTCAGTAACTCAATGAGTAAGCAATAAAGGCAGAAGTACGAACGAGAGTGTCACGCTTGTGAAAGACACACAAACATATATAAGTGCGCTTAAATAGCGGCGCCTGGGCAACAATCAGCTGGCAAGCGCATAAGAGCATATAATATGTTAATATATATAGTATTTTCAGTTAAGTATATACATAAATATACTTAACTATATATAAGTATATATATAATATATGTGTATATATATGAAAACCCAAAATTCCATGCCGCACAGTTCAGCAAACTCTTGTGGATTTTTACGTGAATCTAATGTTATTATCTATTATTATTTTTGTTGAGCGCTCACTGTTATTGTTGTTATTTTCGAACACTTTCATAAGTCGCTAATGAAAATAGAATAAAATAGCTGTTGCCACGCTGCCTCAGCGTCACTTACATGTATACCACAATTTGCCACATATGACATGACATGCAAGCAGCCACAAACACACACACACATATACACATACACATATGTATACATATATAGTATATGAGACAGCCAACAGTCATTAGTATTAGCCTGGTTAACCCCCTGGGTGTCCGTGCGCTGTGTTGCTGCTGTGTATTTTATTTATCGATTTCTAAAAACAGCATAACAAAAACAACAATTTATCATGAAACAACAACAAAAAGTGGAATATAGTATGAAATATAATGAAAAACTAAAACCTCTCAGTTGTGGCTATTTTTCATGCAACACGGAATATAGACAACGCTAATGATACATATCTACCGTTAAACACACACATACATACACACAGGCGGTGATATGCATGTATGAAATTACAACGCTGATGCATAATAACGTTTTTGTTTGCTGACAAGCATTAACTGGCTGTTACACACACACGCATACATATAAATGTATGCATATATAGGGACATAGTCGCATATGTGTGTTTTACGGCGCTTAGCTGCTTGCTAACAATGGCTTTTTCTTGCATTACTGCATTCTGCATAACGGAGAAATTAATTTTGCGCTCACGCGCCGAGCGGGTCAGGGCTGCCAGAGGCTTTAAAACTGTCAGCGAAAAAATCCCTTTTTAATTACTAAATTGTTGTTGTTGTTTTTTAGCGCTTGGCACACTCCAATCACCGCATTTGCATATGTCACATTTCAGTGATGCATTGCCACACTTTGTAGACATAATTTTTTCATAAATTTTTCATTCGAATTTCCAGCTTTAATTTCTAGAATTTATTTCCGCTGTGATGATATGTAAAAAAGGGCAACTAAAAATACTTGCAATTCCCCAACCGTTGCTATAATATTTTATTCACGTGCGGCGCTGTCATTCTGTTTCAGCGCACAATTTGTTGTTATGCCAACTTTAAAGTGCACACATACACACACACATAAATGTAATAACACAATTTCGTGCCTACATATGTAGATATACGTGCATATTTATATTTGGCACTCTGTAGCACTTTTCATAAAGTTTATTATATTTATTTACTTCCATCGAATTCATCTGCTGTTAGTGGTTTGCTGCCCCAGCGCCTGCAGGTAGGCAACACATTCAATCACACGCATTCATATAATATTTGCTTGATTTATTTACTTTTTGCCTGCGAAGTTTGAGTTGATTTTCATTTATTACTTTGAAAAATGACAATTAATTTTTATTGCCACACATTAAAACCGTGTAATTAGTGTCGCTAATTTATCGGCGCAACTTATCTTTGCTGAAAACTATAAATAATTTCGCTGTTAAATCAGATAAAATTGTTAAAATTTAATACCATAAAAACCAATCAATTAAAATAGGCTCTAAATTTAATTTGAATTTTTGAGCTAGAAATTACTTGTTCCGCAGAGCATTTGAAATTAAAAATTAAAAAAAAAAAACTGTTGAAAATTAAAACCAAGTCTACAGAAAATGTTTACTAATAATTTTCGAAAATAATTGATCAAAAAGTTCTGACAGAGTCACACAATTTTATTGCCTTAATTGCATGGTCATTATCTCAGCCCGTAGTTTAAGTTTTATTAAAAGAAATCCATTATTTTTACATCAAATTGAACCTTTTATTTAGCATAGTTAGAATGATCTGATTTTGGTCAATTATTCAACATTTGTTAGATAACTTATTTTCATTTTAAGGCAATCTCAGAGATGAAATTTTTCCTAATGCTACTTATCGACCGTGGAGAGGTGACTTGAGATATGGCATCAGAAACTCTTCTATCAATATTTAGTAGCTTCTATTCTAAGCTGCTATTCAAACTATTCTTATTTCTTACAGTACGCGGGCAATAGACCTCGCATGGTTCTGTGCGACTGATCCGCTTGGAAAGAGTAGAAGGCCTAGAGTAGAAGGTATGAAATCTACCGAACTACTTGCGAACTTGTGCAAAGTTTATCTTGCGCAATCGTAGCAGTTCTTACTGAACACTCTCCTATAGGCATGCATGTCGTAAGGCTGAAAAGCTGGTCGGACGCTAGTTTTCAAGGTTGTTTGAAGCACGGTTAAAACACCTTTTCTTCCATTACCACCCTTCGCTAGACTGAAGCTGAAATATGTCGGTATTCTTATCTTCAAGCAATCATAGCCAAAACTGGCATTTATCGATTTATAGTATACAGGTATATAGGTACATTCTAAGTCGTCCAACTGAAAGATCGACACCTTTATGAAAGATCTCTCTTCCCAAAAGTTTCAGTTTCTGTATGTAATTTTCGAGTTCTGTTTGAATGTTTTAAGGAGCAAAAAGACAAAATAAAATTTATTGTGGTTTTATTAAAAGCTCCAAACTATATTACTCTCATATCAGATTGGTATAGTGGGGTGATTTTTTTATTTATTAATAATTAATAATCATTATTATACTTTATCCTCTAGCTCCAAGGATTGCTCACTTTTAAACTAGGTCGGTCGGTAGATAGGTACGAGTGCAGTCAATTTTAACTCAATTATCGCTGTATGCACCATTTGGATAAAATCGTAAGACCTTTAAATTTATCTGTAATGTTTTATCATTCAAACCATTTGGTGTCCTAATTGCAACTCCTAATCTCCGAATCTGATGGAACACAAAAATTATAACCCGAATTTGTGATAGAGCTTGGTACTCATAGAGGAAGTGAGAAACCCTTTCCTTATCACCTATTCCCATCTTCTCCATATGTTACTATTATTAGTATGTTTACAGCAATGATTGGCGCCGATTGTGGGGTCTCCCTTTTTGTGGACCGACCATATATTACAAAGAAGCTGAAGCGTGCTTCTTGTCAGTGCTTCGCTGCAATTTTGCATAGTTAATCTGGTCCATCCATCGGCCCCTGCCATTTTGTTGTTCATCAGGGGAGTAAATGCTATTCGAACCTATTTATATGCTCTGTGCAAAGATGTTTCGGTGCAGACGAAGTAAACTTCTACTTTTTTAACTTGCACATAGGTCAAGTCTTAACATTTGGCTATGGGCTATATGAACAAAGGTATATTAAAACGAGAAAAGACGATAAAAAAATAGTTGTTCGTTACTCTGTGCTCTGCCACGCTGGGCATTTGGCCACATTTTATAATTGCACTTGAATTACCCAAACATTTTCAAAATTTAAAAGCAAGAAAATACAATAAATAACTTGAAACTGCAAATGTATCCATTTACTTCCCCTCTCTCCCTCTCTTTCTTATCACTGCTTCGCCTAGAGCTTACTTCTGATTGACATATCTAAAGCTTAATCTGTGAATATTTCTCGTGTTGTGAAACTGAAAATTTTTAAACCAAAATGCTAATGAATAATGCAAAGCATTTACAACGAGATTTACTTAGAGAGCAGACAATAAGAACTAAAAGTGCACACAAATTTTCTGTGTCAACGATCTACAAATAGCACAAACACACACGCCGAAGAGCTTCATAAATATTGCATATTTGCTGTCAAACGAGTTTCACTGTTGACACACGGAAGGCACACAACCACACGTGCGCCAACGAGAAATCATAAATTTCGAGCAAAAATTCAAAAAGCGTTTCGGAAAGGATATGCACATAAACAATGTAAAAGTGCACATATATAAATATGTAAGAGTTATATAAAATTGTATATGAACACACCCAAACGAGGCAGAGGCGGCAAATATTTGCATGCACTCGCGTGCACACGTGTAACTACGAGTTGGAGGGGAGAGAGCGAGTGAGAGCGTGATGTGTGCGCACAGTGCAAATAAATCCTTTTTATAAATGCAAACAACAAGCAGAATATGTAGAAAGCCAGTTAGCGGGCAGGCAGGAAATTGTTGTAACTAAAATTCAGCCTCAAAATATGTCTTCACTTCCGCTTTTTTACGTGCCACACAACGCACACACACTGCCACTCACCCAAGCCAACCGGTGTAAAGCGAAATTTCCTGATGTCAAGCAACTATGTAAAGCAATTGCTGACAAGAAAACGCTAAAACTGCGGAAGTTCACCGTTGCACTGTTCCGAAGTGGCCAAGCGGAAGGCCAACGCGGTGGCAAGTATGGCCGGCGCAATGTGGCATGTAGCCGCCGACATAGTTCTCACGCAAGTTCAGCGGCGGCTCTTGTGCGGTGCTGGGGGTCAGCATATTACAAAAATGTATGCATGTGTGTGTGTGTGTGACTGTGTAGGTGAGCAATAAAATCGTATGCCACAATAGAATTGAAAACATCAACAATAAAATGCACACACAAACATACTGCTATATAAATGTGGCATTAAATGAAATAAAAGTATACAAATTAACAACGAAAACCAAGTACACACGTATTTATGTATGTATGTATGCTGGCTTACAACAAAAACCGCGTGCATGCAACCACAACATTGTCGCCACAAAATGTTGTGATTTCGCTGCATACGTATTTTTGTTATTGTTCTGCTGAGCTTGATTTTTTCGCTCAGATTCCCTTTTGTGTTTATTTCATTGTTGTTGTTTTATTTTTATTTTTACATGTTTTTGCTTTGCCTCGCTACATTTGCATCATTCGCCGTTGTTATATTTCTATTTCATTTTCTACTCTCATTGTTGTTGTTGTTTTTTTCCCCTCTATTACCTTTGTTATTGCTTTCGTTTACCGTTTTTATTGTTTTTGTCGCTGCTGCATTCACATTCGTCTTTACCACTTTTACCTATGCATAAAACATGAGCGACATCGCAGCGAAAGTCAAGTGAATGTAGGAAAGAAGGAAGCAAGCGGTATATTAACACAAATATAACGGCAATATCCGTACTTAGCACGAAACAACAAGAAACGGAAGCGAAAACAAGCTGGCATTAAAAGTAGTAAAACGTATATTTTTAACCATACTTCCGACTTTGAGTCAAACTAGGCTTTTGTTGGCATTTTCTTCTATTTCCCTTAAGAGAGATCGTGTAGTTTGAGTTTATGACCAACATTCGTGAGTTCATGATTTCAAGGGGATTTCGGGTATAATATTGTTCAATTTCACTATAATTTTGTTGAATGTTGATGAAATATATTTTCTTATCTCGCGTCGATTAGGAATAAATTGCTAACAAAAAGCTTATTCGCTTCGGCTAAAGTTCATTTATGAAGTCTAATGGCGTCAAATCGCACGACCGAAGCAGCTGGTCTATTTCGGGAAGATAGCAAGTTCACCAAACTTGGTTTTCAATAAATCGATTATGACATTCGCTATGTGGCTTATAGCGCCGTTCTGTTAGAATTACATATTAGTCAAGTCCATATCATCCAATACGGGCCAAAAAAAAAAAAAAATCGGTTATCATTGAGAAAAAGCGGCTCTTATTCACAGTAACGTGCTGGTCTTGATCATCGTGGAAGAATTCGTCACAACGACGTCACAAAGATGCCCAACGCTGGAGAACGACGTGCGAAAGGCTCTCATAATTGAGACCACTGACTCCGAATTCGCTAGTAAATTTTAATCATGACCTTGCATGTTGAAAAGACAAACCTTACTGAAGAGAAATGTCAAAAAAATGGGAAAAATATGGCGTTATTTGCTGTTCCTATCGGTCTACTTTTGTAGCATCTCTATTGAAAACCCCTTTTAAGTTATTTTACTGAAATTCGCAGAGTGTCTATTTTTATTGAAATATGTCAATTATGCCTAAATAAATGGGTAAAGATATAAAGATTTTACAACTATGCGGCTACAAAGTAACTTAGACCTTCGTTACTTGTTTGCGTAAATTTTCATCAAAAATACCTTTTTTGTTTTTTCAATGTCATCACTTTTAAATCGTGTAAATCATTTTTCGGACATTCACACATTTAGTGCATGTATCATCAAGTAAGTAATCAATCTTTTGGCAAACCGCCTGAATATATGCATATCATATACCAAAAGCTTTAACTCCTTGATGATTCCTTCATTCACTATACAATATTCCAGTATTCCAAGCATTTAGTCTTTGCGATTTTTGTTTTCAAGAATATAGACATCATTCTTTGTCTGAATATTTTATTTCCAATTTTTGCTCTTATAGTGGGATTTTAAATTAAACTTTCTGTTTTAAAATTGAAGAAATCAGACTATGACTTCAACCCCATTATTTTCATTTTTTCATTTAAAAAGTTATAAACTCTCAGCCGAGGTATTCAATCAAAATCGAAAGCGATTAGAAATAACCTCACCAAGGACATTAGAACTTTTCATTAATCAGCAATTACGCCTTTAAAATCTTCAGTCATATTTAAGTGATATTCTCCATTTGAAGCAATGCATCAGAAATAGCAAAAATAAGAAATAAATTTTACTCTGGCACAATCTATTCACAATAATGCAATAATAGATAAAAGCAGGTCTGAGCAAAGTCAAAAGAACAAAAAATTATCCAACGAACTACAAAAAAAACAACAAAAACAAAAACAAAATTGTGTCAAAAAGTCCGGATGGAAATTGCATTTTAATAATTTAAACAACTCTACTAGCACTGCAAGTGCAATAAAGCACACACAAACACATGAACATAAATATCTAGCATAATTGTTTGTATGTAAATGGCAACACTTGTCTATGCCCGTATCGCACTTAATGGCTGGCATAAAAGTCAAGTGGAACATGGGGAACTGAGCAAACAAGCAGAAGTACAAGCTCTGGCAGCGGCAGAGTGGGAATACAATGAAAAAGCAAACAGAAAATTATATTATTCTGCTTCTTCATATTTATTTCTCTGTTATTCCTGTGCGGCACTCAGCACGTTTCATTTGCGCTTTGTTTTGTTATTGCTTTTTCAAGCAGAATTTCTTCCGCCCTTCGCTTGCTTTCTTCTCCGCTCAAGTGGCTACAAAGCATATTTCTTTTGTTTGTAACAACAAAAACATTAAAAAAAAACTAAAATAAATATGTAATAATAATGAGCTTGAGTTCATTGTTTGATTTGCATTTTTAAAATAAGAGGTATATTTTAACCTAATTGTAAAGTAAGCTTCAGTTCTTAGTATGGCATAAGTCCCTTCTTATTTCTTGGCGGTACAATCGTCGGTCGGTAGCCCCTGTTGGTAAGATATCCAGACTTACTTTCTTAGTTGAATTTGTGCTGGTTCCGAGTTAAACAATGTCTGTAATTTTTCAAATATATAGCTGTTAAGAGTAGTGGGTCTCAAGATGCGAAGGTATGTGGCCTCCAGGTACTTAATCTTGTCATCTCTTCGAGAGCCACATACCTCACATACTTTTATTAAATTATTTTTGTGAAAATAAAATGATGTCATTTAGAAAAAAAACTATTCTGCTAAAATTTAGATTTTACCAAGAAAAAATTCACACTGTGCTCTCTTAAATTTCATAAAGCGATCTCACAAAAAATTTTTGATGAATATTACTTCTGAGGAGTCGATGATAAGCTGAAAAATAAAAGTAATAATCGAAATATAAGTAATAGCAAAAAAAATAATAATTATCTTTTCAATAATAATGGCAAAAAATACATTAAAAAATATATTAAAATAAAACAAAATATTATATAATATTTACATAAAATAAAACACTCTTTCTTTTTTTACATTATAATAACATTTTAACTTATTTGTGTTAATAATTTTCATTTAAAAAAAGTCATGAAAGTCATGAGTCTAAAGGTATGCTAATATAACAAGCAAAAGCACCTAAAAGTATGCAATACCGTTTAATGTATAATGTGCTTAGAAATATGCAACTCAATATTGAGTTTATAAAATATTTTTCGCCAAAGCCAGCATCAACAAATGCCGAATAATGTGGATAGTAAAAGAAAATAATTAATCGTTGCCTACATTCAGGCACATTGCAGCAGAAATGTTTACAAATAAACACCAAATAGTGACTCAAAATATTATATTGCAAAATGTGCAACCAATATTTGCAACAGCGCTGTAGCATCACCAAATAACAGTTGAAATTATTAATTTCATTTAACTTGTAATTTAGTCGTAAGTGTAACAATGTCTCTTTGCCAATACAATCATCAAGTTGTTGCTGAATTGCAACACAAACCAAAACTACAACAGCGGCCACTAGAGCCACAACGTTGTTGTTGATAATAGTTTAAATTACAACAAATCACAAAAAACATAGCAAATACAACGTAACAATCAGTTGGGCTCCATCCACCTTTACTTAGTATTATTGTCGGCTCCATTGCCGACGCACAAGCAGCAGCCACAACATGGCTGCCGTTGCTGGCCTCTATGGGCTCGGCGAGGATCGTCAGCATCGCAAAAAGCAACAGCAACAACAACATCATCAGCAGGAGCAACGCGAACAAAAAGAGGAGCAAAAGAAGATCGCCGAGCGGAAGTTGTTGCGTGAACAGCAACAACAACTGCTAGCACGTGCCTCATTCGAAGGGTGATGTAGCAATTTTTATTTCTATTTCGCTTTTATAAATATATTTACAAGACAAACATTTTAAGATTTTTTAAACTATTTATATAACTCGAATTACGAGATTTATTATAATCATAATAAGCAGACAATTGAAAACAGAATAATTTATCTCTCCGAGCTGTTGGACTTTAGATATATATTCGTATGTTTTTTGGCTTTACATAATTGACTCTGATATTCATAAGTTAATATTATTTATAAATATTGCTTATATATGTACATATACCATATACATCTATATGCATTAGACAAATCTGCTAATACTGGGCTAATACTAAGTACCACATGGTCTTAATATCTAGGAAGACATATTATAATAACTTTACTGAATATCCAGTAAAGTTTTAATTTTTACCCTACCGTACTAATAAGAAAATGACTACCCACAATCCTGATAAATATAGATAGAGGGAACGACGTAACTTCCTGAACAATATAAATTTACTAGACCCTTTAACATTAACCTCTTTCCTGGGATATTTATCAGTTACGCTATGCATATTGAACCTTATGTGAGCTCCAGCTGTTTAATAGTATCCATAAGATAGATAAACTCTATCCCAAATTGGTAATACATAGCTTGACGAGGTTAACTTTTCTTATAAGCTTAGACAATCATTTCTCTGTACTACTATTAGCAGGAATTTATATATATAATATATATGAATGTTATCAAGAAAAATATCCGTTCATTCGGTAATTAAGTTAAAAATACATAACTAGTTTGGAGCACTCGTTCATTAAGGTTAGAGCCATGTTAACGAAGTTATTTCCTTCCATAAAGGGGCTGCACTTCAAGACGTTAGATCTACTCATATATCCCAATGTCTACCTATGCTTGGTAAGTAAACCTGAAATAGTCAGTTGCTTTAAGCTCTCTTCGACTCGCCAAACGTTGAAAAGTTGCGAATCGAACAAACCATACCAGTATTCAAAAAAACATTTTAGTAGCCCCTTATGCTTTTGTCTTCTATAGACATTTAAAATGGATTTTAATTATAATGTTTAAAAAGTAAATAAAATATTTTGTATTTTTGACAATAATCTCAAAATCATTCAAAACAGTGAAATTGGTCTTTAATATGCAAAACCATAGCGCACCTTCATCAACCTTTAATGGGGTTATTGCATAATATTTTATTCGAAATCTACTTAATAACATTGTTGTCGCTTTCATATGTTGAACAGAGAGCAGTACTCTCAAGATATTGAGCAGAAATATAGCGAATCGATAACAGTGGGAGAGTCCACGCTCCAGTTTCTTTAATCAAATCTCCCTGATTGCAAAATATCACTGAGGGAAGATATAATTAAAAGATTATATCCACTAGTAAGTCGTAAGCTGTGAATGTGCATTTTTTGATGAGCGATTTTATTTAAGTAGGATGATTTATTTTGACAAATTTTGGGTTCCACTAATCCCGTAGGCGATCTCCTCGAGCCAAAATAGTGTTTGGCGTGTAGAAAGTTTGTTTTGTTTAAAAGTATCTCAGATCCAAAAACGCCATAAAAATTATTATAGATAATATATTAACATTGATCAAATCAACATTTAATTTTAGACAAATCGAAAAAAAAAATTTTCAGGGTGGTTTATAAAATCGTAATTATTATCAAAATTATTTTTCTTCCATAATTATTGAATTTTCGATTTTAGATCGAAATATACCTAAGAAATTCGTGTGAAAATTTTCAAATGAAGCGATGCAGCTGACTCTGAAAACGGTATTTCAAAAAAAAAAAAAAAATGTGTTTAAAGTTTTGGGAGCCGATAACATAGAATTAATTCTTATAAATACGATCATATAAATACAACTATCTAGGGAATACACTTCACTCTTTCTGAGAATATTCTCATTTATATGAATCTTCGATACATAAGCAACTTAGAAGAGCTTCATAATTCTTATTTACCTAGCTTTTTCAAAATTCACCCTTAACGAAGTCCCACAATCCATATTTTATTGTATATACTGATACTTTTTTGTTAAAAATAAAGAGTTCACATTTAAAATCAACCCTGAAGTTACGAATTCAGGAAATATAGTAAATAAAATAAAATTTTAAAAAGAGTTGTTTAAAAGACGCCGACGGCGACGTCGATAAGAAAATTTCGCAGTAACATATTTCTTTGACGAAAACGCTGCTTTCAACAAAGTCGTAATAATATTAAGGTAAATGAATTATGGGGTCGTTTGCGTGTGTGCTAATATTTTCTATATTTAAATGAAAACATAAAAATTTCTTAAACGATTTTCTTTTGCTTTTTGCGCCAAGTCTATTATTTTATGACGCTTATCAGCTGCCAGCAATCTATGCAAATTTATTTCTCCCTACAAGTGTTAAATACACTCTAATGACACAATCGCCAGCAACACCACATGACCACACCGAAACACACATGCACACACACCTTGCTGGCTGCCAGCAATTTACCACACATTATATTAGTCGCTTCCTTCCTTCCTGAAACGAAGTTGACAGCGTTGTCCTCACCACTTTTTGTGCCGCAAACCATAGTTACCTGGCACTAACACACACATGCATACAAGTAGATTGGTGGCAACGGTGGTACGTTTCATTAGTTGGCTGTTGGTGATTTTTTATACCCTGAAAAGGATATATTAAGTTTGCCACGAAGCTTGGAACACTCAGCAAAAAATGTAGGAGACCCCATAAAATATATCTGTATATACAAATAATCAGAAAGGCGAGCTGAGTCGATGTCTGTCTGACGGTATATACGCTAGCTCGTCCATCAGTTTTTGAGATATCGATCTGAAATTTTTCACACGAGCTTTATTACTCAAATAGCTGCTTATTTGTCGGTATCGCCTATATCGGACCACTATAATACATAGCTGTCTTACAAACTGAACGATCGGAATCAAGTTGTTGTAAGGAAGACTTTTTTATTTGAAAAGATATCTTCATGAAAATCTTGCATGAACTACTATCAACAACAACAGTATTATCTCTAAAGTAGCTGTCAGATCGGATCACTATGGCATATAGCTGCCATACAAAATGGCCGATCAGAATTAAGTTCTTTTAAGAAAACTCTTTTATTTGAAAATATATCGCAACGATATTTAACACGTTTTCATTGCCTAATACAGCGTAATAATTACTGAAAAATTTATTCAAATCGGGTGGCTATATACTATAGCTGCCATACAAACTGAACGATGAAAATCATATCCTTTCACGAAACTTTTTTATTTGACAATATATCTCTATAAAATTTGACGCAGATTAATGTTAAAAGTAATTGATTCTGACAGCGGTGTATTCTCCGAGGAAATTGTTCAGATCGTAACACCATAGCATATGACTGCCATACGAACTGAACGATCAAAATCAAATATTTGTATGGAAACTTCTGTATCTGTGAAGGCTATTACAGTTTCGGTGCAACCGAAGTCAACATTTTTTCTTTCTCATGTTAAAATATGTGTCATATTTATTACACCACAAAGGGACACGTACTAACTTCTAGTGTGATAGTTATTTGATTTTGTGTATGTGGCTGGCATTACACTAAGGGGAGTCACCAAGAGCGCAACACTTCCGCGACGAATTGGCTGAAAGGAGGGAGCAATCAGTGCGAAGTGAGTAAACTATTGTGAAAAGCACTCTAACAATTACACTCAAACGCACTCAGCGGCACCCACCTACACACACACACATACAAACACACACATTTGTACTTACATACGTGTAGCTGCGAGGCATATCTGCTCCTGCTGCTGTCATGCAAACATTCTGTGGCATATTACTTAGCGCATTTGACAGCGTGTGAACTCGAAATTGATTTGGAATTGAATTTCAATGCAAATTCACGCACACATACATACGCACATGTACGCGCCGCATCTCCTACATTTGCTTGTAATGACAGGCGTACGGGATACAGCGTTAGCGCATAACGGTAACATATCGATTTAATTTTTATTTGCATTGACACATTTCACTTTGCGTCGTCTATCATGATACACCCAGCCACGCACCCATAAACGTATACACATACGTCCCCTCACATACATACATACACAACCACCTGCACAGTCGTATGTTTGTTTGTAAGCGTTTAGCTCCCATGGAATGCGCTTACAATGCAAATGCCAGAAAAGGTGTTGCAATGCGGAAATGCAAAAGTGCAAATTTCGCTTGACACCTTGTTCGTTTGCCTTCGCTGATTTATTTATTCGTAGTGGCATTGCTGTTGTTGTTTGTGTTTGTGTTGTTACTTTTGCTTTGTTGTTATTGGAGTAGCAGCTGCTGCTGACAACTAGAAATCGGTTTCGCGGTTTGGTGAATCGCATGCCGCAACAGCAGCTGAAGCGTTTATAATTTATTTGTTTGTGTTTGTGTGTATATGTTCGTCTGTGCATGTGATTTGTCACTGTAGTGACACTTGCAACATATCCAGATTTCTATATGATTTGCTATGCTTCGGGTGCGATATCAATGTCTCCATTACACGGTTAAACCTGTGTTTATAAATATTTCATCGCATACATTTAGGCGGCTGCACAAAGCTCATGGCTAATTGCTATTAATATGTAGAGTTCAGGATACATTTAATTCCTAGTAGAATTTTAACCTAATCTACATGCATATCACTTTAAGTCCCATTTATAAACTTTGCTGGTACTACTATAATATATATATTAAGTTTGCTTGAACAGTTTGAGCGGCACTGTATGTATGTCAATGTTTGATTCTATTCATAATTCCTTTTACTTACCAGGGATCCGAATTTGGGAGCAAATTGCTTAATAAAAAGTATTGCAGGCAAATATTAGGGGCGACAAGCAATTTTTCTTCTAGCCCGTCTTCAATTGTTAAGCTTTAAAACAAACTCAGAATTGTCTCTTCTTTTCAATTTGTGGTTTCTTTTGAAGTTATTTAAACTGTAAGCTCTTAAGTTGGGCCATTCCTTCGTCAGAAAATTAAATAGCGGTCTCGAATTGTCTCAAATTCTTCAAAATGCTGGCAGAAAGTATACCCCAGAGGTTTGCTGGGCAGTCCAGTAACGAGATATTTATTGGGTTAAAAAAATCTCTAGTACCTTATGCACTGAAAATTGTTGCATTATTTTGCTGAAAAGTCCAGTTATCGCCATAATTCTGTCCTGCAAATTCAATTAGCTCATTATCCAATAAGTGAACATACATTTCCGCGTCCATTTTAGTTGAAATGAAGCACATTGGAGTCTTTCCTTCAAAGCAAAATCCAGCCCAAACCATGACCTATTGGAAGGGTTTATTCCCAGTGGCATTTTGAACTTAAAACAAAAATTACTTAATATAATTTAACCATATTTGGCAATTTTTTACTCAAGCCTGATATCACAACTAGGCAATACGAACTTAAAGACGTTTGGTCAATTTGCTTTAAGAATGTCTAGCTTAGCATTTATATAACTTCCATTTTTTCTCACTACACTGATTTGTATAATAGGAATATAATAATAGGTTCTTTTCACCTGCGTTGATATAGGATGTATGTTGTCGTGGACCTATATTAGCCCATAACTAGTTGGATTAAGCTGCTCTTGGTTTCCGTAGTAGCTATATTTATATATTTTAGAACTCAGTCGGCTAAAAGCGAGGGTAGAATTGAAAGAAGTAATATCTGTTTCAAGCAATATAGTTACTACGGATTCCGTATACATATTATAATCAGGGGTGTTGTGAAATCTGATTGTCAGAATCAGAATTGAAACCAACAAACAAAGCAGTAGGTGTCATGATTTCAGATATTATTGGTTTGATATTCGAAACAGAATTTGTATCGGTTTTGTGTGTCACAGAAACCAATTTTATCAGTTTGGCTGTTAGAAACAAAGGAGGGAGCCTGCTTTAGCGGCTTAAAAAATCGATTTTTTGGGAGGTAAATAAGTAATTGATTAAATCGAAATTTCTAGGGTTAATAGTTATATATTTAAACGTCATCCGCAAATTTCTTTGATACGAAATTTTCCAAAAATTCAAAGACATTAATATTATTTAATAACTTATGTTTAAATTAAACTGAAAATTTCAAAAAAAAAGTAAAACTATAAAATTGTTTGAAATTAAAAAAAAATGATTTTGGTCTAAAAAAAATTTTCTTTAAATAAATGTTCAAACTTAACCTTTCTTAGTTTTTTTAGTTTCAATAGAAGATAATTTAATGAAAGATATAATAAACTTTGCCCCAATTCCATATGACGTTCAGGTTTTTTTTCTATCCTGCCCGCCAATTAAGAAAAATCGTAAAAATGAAGAACAAAATTCAACACCCAAATGCGTCTTTATTCATTCAATAAATGTTATCTCTTAAAATCTTTCTTTAATTCGGAATTCATTAAAAATTTTAATAGGATTGCTTTCAAATGTATTCATTTGCAAGTTTTGTCACATTGGTAAACAGCTGATTCGAATATGGGTTTTGCATATGTTCGAAAAGACAAAAATCCAATCAGATTCTGTGACACCATTGAAAATCGGAATTGGTTTGCAATTCTGACAGTTAAGCGATTCTGTCTTGGATTCCACAACACCCCTGAATATATTGTAAATAAAAATAGATTTAGTGTATGTATGTATGTATATGCAAATTTACATTTAACCATGATCAGTCGTCGTCCTCTTGTTTCGCCAGATATGCTCTTGTATTCGAAGCATTTATTAAGACATACGTGACTCAATGTCGTTTAATTAAAATGTTGCAGTTCGAAAAAATAAAAGTAGAATATTACTGCTGTCAGTTTATTTGATTGGCGGGTGTCTTGAGTCGCTAACACTTAAATATCTCTTTTTCTTAAAATCGTTGCATTGATGTAGAATTCGTGTGTAATAAATCATAAGCAGTATATAATATACAAGGCAGGCTGATAACTTCGTAATATGACAAAAAAGGAACGTATCCAAATGAATTCGGATGACTGCAAAATGCATAAATGGAGCGGCACAAAATATGAACACTTGTTTTTCAGGCTTTAAAGTACTTTTACTTGATAATTTTTACTAAAAAATTTAAGCATAACATATACATTTAAAAACAAATTTGACTCGACTTGGAGTAGTTTCATACCCTAAGGATTTAACAAAACCACAAACAGACTCGCTAGAGATGTCGAGCTCTCTTGCCATCTCTCTAACGCTTGCTTGACGATTTTCAACGACTTTCACTTTTTTCAGTATTTCAGTATATCATTTGAAAAGGTCGAAAGTCGTCCAGAATGAGGCATGTCCTCAATGATCTCTCGACCGTCTTTTGAAGGCTTTGTACCACACATGAAATTGTGCTTTTGATAAAACTGAATCCCCGTAGCCTTTTCGGGGAATTTCGGGGGGCTTTTTTGTTCCACTGTATGGTCATAGCACGTTTCCCGAAGTGGATTTTTTAGACAGAAAAAATGTCCAGTGAGCCAATTCTGATGAATACGATGGCTGGAGGATAAGTTTAGTTTCGTGTTTAGTTAAAAAATCAGTAATGCTAGAAGAAGGCGCAAAATTCAGGTATTTCGGAACGAGTCTGGCATTGACGCGCTTCATGTCCAAAACATTAACTAAAATATGTTGAGTTGATCTAAAACAGATGTTGAGAATCTCTAAAATACTTGTGTTCGTGATAAAGTAATCTCCGCAAAACACTTCTGTAATATTTTCCATAATTTTATTGAAAACATATGTACAATTTCAAGAAAAAAAAATTAGACAAAGCTTTCGCGTAGTAAAGAAATAGCTGTGGGTCGCACACTAAGATGAGTCTGAGAAAAATTTTGACGAAATTTTTTAAGTACTTATAGAATCCCAGCTTAAAATAACTTAGAAGGCCTTGAAAATTCACAAGAAAAATTTTACCTCTTCTTAAACCAATATAGTTCTACAATCGACACACTGCTGCAAATACTGCTCAACTCCACGTATCAGGACACCAGCATAATTTTGCACTCAAATTCCAAATAACTACAAAACTGAAGCAGTATAAAGCACACTTGCCCGTCATTTATTACCTTAATTACCAGTTTGTGCAATTTTTTACCAACTTACTTACCCACCCAACAATTTTGTGTCGGCATGTGTGTGTGTGCACTCAAGTAGCAAATTTCGAAATTTCGATTTGGCCTCCAACTTGTTGTGTGCAAGGCAATGCAATTCGATACAAATCTGAGAGTTAAACAGTTTATTTAATTCATAAGCCAAGTGCAGGCAGCCAAAGTCGACAGCAGGCCACGAATCGTTCGCTGTCAGCAACGAGAGCGAAACAAAAACAGAGCAAATAACAGCAACAACTAATGAAAAATGAAAATAATGATGTTGCTAACGGCCGAACAGCAATCGCAGCCAAGGATTCGGCTAATGCTTACACACTTGCGGACACACTGCTCCAGTCTCCCCCCGTTAATTCCCGCCACGAGTGCACTTCATTCTTCGACGTCGTGTGCACGGCCTATTTTGTTATTCTATTAAGCAAGTTTCATGCAGTTCACAATCAAAGCTACAACAACAACAAGCGTGTTGGCAACAATTTTCAATTTGCGATATACAATTCATGCAAGAAATCGTAATTTTAGCGGCGCCTCGATGCTTAACTAAAAGTTTTGCTAAGTGAAGTGAAGTTGCCATGCAATAGCCCGTTAAGAAATTTGGAATTTTTATTGTTGTTTTAAAAGTAATTGATTGCATTTGTTATTTGTAATGAATCTTTGGTATTCTAAAAAAATTTTTTAAGACAGTTATGTTACTCATGTGAATGGCTGAATTCCATAGCCATGGCTTAAGGAATACATCTTGGTGGAAAAATGGGTCGGGTTTGTGGTTGTGGTTGTGGATTGCTTTAAATTAGTCATACGGCTTGACCCATTCTTATCAAAGATTTCAGTGAATATAATACCGTCTTGCTGTGCTGTCACTGGCCATTACAGTCAGGTGTACTGAAAATATCAGAAACTATAATTTTGTCCACTAAAGTAGTAAGATTTTCTTCAGACAAATATTTTTTCACGTTCCGTAAGAGAAAGATGCTGCTAAGACTTACTTCATGTAAGACGCCCAGAAGCAAGTTCTTTGATTGGTCCTTTTAGCGGACCGACTTCACATATTCATACATTCATATTCCAGCTCAATCTGCTTCGGAATTGAGTAAGTTTACCAAACTGAGTTCTTGACCGTTTCTAAATAAAACTTTTTCTACAAATTTAATGTTCCTAAAAAATGACGTGCACTGAATCGTTGAAAATATCTCGGGCAGTCTCTTTAATCACGGACTCAAATATCTGAAACAAGTCAACGCAAACTGGCCTCAAGTAAACCCAACCCTTTTAATGCAAATAACATTGAAGGAGTTAAGGAAAAAGTGCTTGAAATTTGTCGTGTTGGCATCAAAGAGTTTGCACAGAATCTCAAAATATCTTATGGATCCACTTACACATTTTGGATAATATTTTTGGTAATATTTTGGATGTGTCTATACTAAACTCGTATAAAAAAAACCTGAATGTGCCGCCACATTCGAAACTATGGCAAAACGAGAGTCAACGAAACTGAAAAATCCACTTGACTTGAGTTCACCGACCAAACACATAGAAATTTTCCTCTTCTTTATTGGCGGATACATCGCTTAGGCTATTATAGCTGAGTGTAGAGCAGCGCCAGGCTGTTGTTTCCTTTTTTTGGGGCTTTTTTTATGTAGCAGGTCCCAAAACCAGCGCACAACTCTGTGGAGGGATGGTTGTTTTTTGGCTACCCAGAGGATACTTAGTCTAAGACGGGAAGTCGTGAAACGCCTGAGTCATATGTAAAATAAGCGTTCGTGGCCACTCACTTAGCGCTTAGAGAACTTTCCTCACTTGCGGGAAATTCTACTTATAACTTCATCTATCCAGAACAATTTTTGGCAACGTAAATAAACATAGATCAAGTTTCACTCTAATATAAAAGAGAAAATCTAAGAAGAATATTATTTATTCGTTTTGGCTTAGCGCAGTTTAAATAGACCAGTCCGGGGCAAATTTGATCATGAGTTTAATACCAGTTTAATTGCTGCTGTCTCTATTTATGACGCGATTTCTGAATCTTTTCAAGTAAAATGTTTCATATCAAAACACTTTTGAATTCAATCAAGTCTAGTATATTTTGGAAAGAAAATATTGATGAAACGGCGCGTGTTTGGTCTCTTCGATCATACGTGAAAGTTTTGTCTCTTACCGATTTTTTTGCATTATTATTTCTCTTAAAAGATAAATTACTTACAACTCACTCTTTTTGCAAACTAAAACTTATCTTTTCGAATAACATCAAAAGTGTCAAACATAGAGGGGAAGTACGCTGTAGGGAAGTATATACTATAATTCCGAAAAACTTGATTCTGGTAGAGCCACACCCACTTTAGCAAAAAATTTCATATCTCCAAAACAGCCACGCCTTCTTTCCAAAAAAATTTCGAATTGAATTTTATTAGTTCATACGTTTCTTCAATTGGCAACTGCGCATTAACACCAGAGAGATATATTGGTGGAATGATTTGTAGCATAAGGATGAGGAATTTTCCTCTATAATTAACACTTAATGATGAAATGATTAATGAGAAAAACACGGCTTAAGCTTGCTTCGTCAAGTGAGATATAATATCTCAATGGCGCTGTTTCCATATCAGTTGCATTTACAGTACATGAACCGTCTGGAATTTATGTACATTCGAACAAGAACTATCTACTCTAGTTGATTAATAACTAGACAGTTATTATTCGAAACCACGAAAAATTAATTTTCCTCCATTTTCTGAAATGCTACAAGTTTTGTATCGCTATTCCCGCAGCAATTTTTGGCTCAGCACCCACTTTGAGCTCCTTACTCGCCAAATCTAATATTTTCCTACAGAGAACACAATCTTGTAGCGCCTTTGTACTTTGTGCACACACAAACATACACACATTAAAATGGTTGCTTTGTGCGAGGCTGCAACGTCACTCAAGATTCTTTAAGTGGAGACAAGAAAGTGCCAAGCGATGGCGGTACGCATGCCACCAACACACACAGCAAACAAGCGTTTTCACTTGCCTTGTGCAGGCATTTGCGAATATTCGCCACAGGCAGTGCAACCATTTAAACTTCGAAAATCTCTAAAGAAATGAACGAAGTAAACGAAGATGAGGAAGACGAAGAAAAAGAAGAAGAAAATAGATTAAGCAAAGCTGCGAAAATCTGCCAAAGAAAGTCCGTCTTGACTGCAACAACTGAGCTTGTAACCAACGGCATCGGCAATAACAACAACAATAACTTAAACAAGCCAGTAAAGACATTTCAACAACAACCACGTATGCAAGGCAGCAAATGCATTGCAACAACAACAAAGTTTATTTGTAAAAACGTCTGTAAGCGCAACTGTCTGCATTACCCTTGCAGCGTTTGGCATTTTGCCAGCATCAAATTTTTACAACTGCCACACCTACCCCCAAACCCCTGACTGCATGCTGCGCTCGATCCAGCACTTTACTTTAATTCGCTGCTCTCGCAAGTTGCGGCAGCTTGTCACTTTGCTAGCGCTGTTTTTACATCCGTTTTGTGTTGCACGAATAGTGCGCCGCCTGCCGCGCTGCTCACCTTGCCACCGTACTGTTTTTATGCCACTCACACATTCATATGTGCCCGAAATGCGCGTTTGTATGTGTCCAGCAGCCGCTTTACCGTCACTTTATAATTACGTTATGTGCACACAGTTGGCTTGAAGTGCCGCCAAAAGTTGAAGAAAAATTCTGGTCAGCGCAGAAACTCTCATTCAAGTACATATTTACATGCATACACATATGTGTAAATGCACACCAACACATACGCTTTTGGTTATGCTCCTATTGCACATTTGATGCCTGTTTTTTTTTTTTTTTTGTTAAGATTTACTGCAAAGCATGCCATGACGTCACACTTGTCATTGTAGACATTGCAACGCTTGAGCTGCTACTGCTGCCGCAGTGACGGCTTCTTATATGCCACATGGTATATTTTTCAAATGGTGATTCATCACTTGCAATTGCAATAGATTTCAGTTAAGCGTTACTTCTTTTGTAATGCAAGGTTGCTTTAGATCAATGTTGAACTTAGCAGTAGACACTGAATAATTCTAAGGTATTGTGACCGGAACGCTTTTTCTTAAACAAAAATTCACGCAAAAACTTACATATAAAATAAATCAGTAATAAAGTACAAAGCCAAAATAAAACTTTAATATTAACAAATAACCGAATAATATAAATAATGTTTGGGTGTCTGCATCCACTGTGACTGGGCCATTTCGTGAGATAGAATGCTCATCAAACTTTCTTTCGCTGTATGGCTTGTGGGGCCGTGCTGTTGGGACCACATATTGTCCAAGTACATACCATCCAATACTGACAAAAATTATTCGGTTATCATTTAGTGGTAGCGATTCACAGTAACGTGATGGTCTCGGTCATTACGGAAGAAGTACGGCCCAATGGCACCGCCGGCTCATAAACCACACCAAACCGTATTTGTTTTTGGGCTGCAATGGTGACTCATGGAGTACGTGTGGATTGGTGCCTTACCAATTAGCCTCATCGCTGAAGATGATTTTTCGTTGAAAATCCTGATAATTTTGAAATTGTTACTCAGCCCAATTCACGAACAAACGACGATTCTGTTGGAAAAGCGGCTTCAGTCCTTGCCTCAATCTCATCTTGTAAGGATGTAGACCCGGATCTTCGTCACAATGACGTTACTGAGATGACACCACTAAGAACGACGTGTGAGAGACTGATTTGGGTATTCGTCAATTGATGCGTTAGCTGCAGCGCTATTCCCGGTACTTCTTTCTTTCACTTGCAAAGGGAACAATTTGTACTGTGCCTGTAGATTTAAAATTTTCCACTAGACGCTCAATTGCTGATCTGATAGGACGATTATGACGACCATCAATTGGACGTAGTGTCATTTCGCATGCATTGTCGTGGCGCATATTTTCTATTTGTATTATGTCCTCGCTATATCATGGACATATTTAATGGTTTCGAAATAATATTATGGAATATTAAAAAATCAAAAATATCTCTGCAGACTTTAATACAACTTTTTTTATAATGTGGTATCAGTTTTAGAAACATAATTGTCTACGAATGAGGTATTACATTCGAGAAATTAATAACTTTTCTAGAAACTTTTTACCCCAAGCTTTATTGAAAGCTTTTCGAGAACAAACTAACAAGTTTTCGAATATTTATTGTATACTGTTGAAAGTAATAATATAGATGATTGGATGCTAGAATCTTCTACCCTTTGTCATCTTTCTTTTCGGCCCTGTTGCTATTAACCGTCGAATTTTATTCAAATTGGAAGACTTGTTCACATCATACTAAGAATACCCTACAGGCTAACAACACACTAGAATTTTTTTCGAAAATCATCCCTAAATCTGCGCTGCAAACTCTACAAGTTTTAACTTCAACAATCGTTTAGAATTTGAAGGTTATATTTAGTACAAGTACTTTTATGACATTTCTCAATGCTACAGACATTCGAAGGATTTAAATTTCAGATCAAGAGTTTGTCTCGAAAGTAGCTGATACAAATGTTGAATCTTTTTTGGCTCTCTTCCCCTTACTTTGGAATATCAGTACGATAACGTATGGAAGTTGATTGCTTGTCTTTCTGGACTGTAATATTATATAAATCTTACGACCTGCCTCAGGCGAAGTGAAGCATAAGGGCTTACTATTATCTACTGCTAATTTGTACATACACCATATATTGTATAAGATCACTTCCCCATAGTGATTCTAATGACTCCGTCACTTGTCTGCTCGCACATCACACCGTAACGTGAGGCTCATTACTTTCCCGATAAGCTAACAGACTAATTACTTACTCATTTATATACATTGATAACAATTTATTTCAAACCACACCTGTGTAAGAACTGGCTAATCACTTCTTAATGAGCATTTTTCGAGACGTTTTGCCATACTTTGTTAACATATATAAAGCCTGGGTTCTACCAGTCGATTATCAAAGTCAATATGGAATTCCAAAGTTTCTACATCAAGTTGTTTGTACTGGCTTGTTTGGTGGCCGAGTCCATACAAGTGCCAAGTATACGTATCGTTGGCGGCACTCAAGCCGCAGTGGGACAATTTCCTTATCAGGTTTCCATACGTGTGAACGGTAAACATATTTGCGGTGGAGCTTTGGTTGCCCAAGATTTCGTTGTAACGGCAGCACACTGTGTAATCAGGTAAAATACATACATTCAACTTCTAAAGGTTCATCTCATACCCGATATATTACCTATATTATTTTTTCAGTATTCCGTCATCATTCCTTTCTGTACAAGCCGGTACGATAGATATCAGCGATACTGGTATCGTTTCTGAAATATCGAAAATAACTCCACATCCCGACTACTATTACGATAATGACATTGCTGTGCTGGAGTTAAGTACTCCTCTCAATTATTCCGATGTCATACGGCCAATACCTTTGGCTAATCTAGAAGCACCAGCTGGCGAAGAGGTTACCATTTCTGGTTGGGGTCGCACAATTAATGGTGGTACACCTTCAAAAATATTACGCTATAGTCGCAGTTTGACAATTTTGAGTGATAAACAATGTGCTCGCATAGCTGGTCCCCTTAATCCGGGTATACAATGTCTTTCCAAGGAGAAAAATAATGGCTTCTGTGATGGTGATGACGGTGGTCCAGCCGTACACAAAGGCGTTTTGATTGGCATTGCAAGTTATTATTCCGACGGTTGTGGCTCTGCTTCACCAGACGGCTACACCAAGATATCCTATTACCGTGAGTGGTTAAATGAAAATACTGTACCTACAGTGCCAGTTTGAAACTATCATAACTTTATAAACAATAAAGCTCAAGTGTAAACAATACTTTTGCATACAACTTTTATTTCTTATCCTTCCGGTGATTTGCTAGAAAAGTGAAGATGAATCTACGATCACGATAGTATGATTATTATTTTTTTTTTTTTTTATATATCTTCCTCTGTTTGCAAACCTACGGAGAATCATTAGTTATAGTATTCCACTAAATATGGAATCCTCTGAAGTGTATCATAGCAACTAGTCTCATTTTGTGGAAATGTAAATCCATATATTTCAGACCTTATCATTGAAATCCTTATCGGCATTATTTTCCCATTGCAATTTCTTACTATTAACTAGCAACTCCCTTTGACACTATGTAATATGGTAATTGAAGAATACCATTAGACACATCTCATTTTTTGCCCGACCCTGATGTGGGTTTTTCGGTTTCGGCTCATTTTAGGAAAGCCATTGGTTGGATTGTTGGACAGTTTCGACGTCATATTCACTAGCAGTCGTTTCATGTGCTGTTATTTTATGTTTGTTGAATGCTTGGTCCTTTCCTTTTCCCTTTTGATTATGTCGGTCAACGAGAGATTTTGAGATCCTCTACTATCTCTTTGACGCCAACGTGACTTTTCAAGCACACTTCGTTTAACTTTGTTTGATGTTACAGTCATTTACAGCGATCAGCAGATGATTCGTATGTGGGAAGTTTTCAATGACTTCATGACTTTCACTGAATACTTTATGTCACTTAAACAGTAGTATTGTTTGTGATAAAGCAGACTCCCCAAAACACTTCCGCAATGTTTTCGGCGATTGGAAACACAAACATTTAAGCAAAATTACTGTTCAATTTTTTATGGTAAAACTTGCCTAACAACCGTTTCCAATCGTCAACAAACAGCTGCCAAACACACATTAATTAATATGTATAAGGAGATCAAACTATACACGAACATAAAAAAAAGTTGTACCCATCTAGCGTAAAATTGTTTAATTGTGATGCGTTTTACGGGCGCGGTCTATGTAATCAACCGAAAAAAATAATACGGTGAAATCGATCCTTACTTAGGCTGAACTACCGATATTATGTTACAGATAGGCCAGACCTCAGACTTTGTGCCATAAATCTATCTCCTCTTAACGTGTTCTTGTAAATTGCTTTAAATCCGGTTCGGCTATCCTGAATTCAAGTTTATTTTTCTTGGATTTGTTTGAAACAATTCAATGCTTGTGTTTAATCCGTTGGAGACAACTTAAATACATATTTCTAAGATCAAAGTGGTATGGTCCAATAACTTCCTCTCACTTTTCACTTTTCTCTCGAGTGTTCTTCCGCCTGGGATAGTATGTAGATGCTCACGACGGCTTAATAGAAGTTAATCAATAATAAATAAATTATCTTTAAATAATCATCAAAGAAACCATTTCATTTCCTAAAAATCCCTTCAAGTATAACATGTGAACCTAAGTTTATTGTATTCACTTTCTTATCCCAAATTTTTTATAGGTATAATTTTTAATTACCGATACGTAAAAATTTTAAAATGTCTTTATAAATAATATTTCTTCCGATTTATCCTCTTAACCCATTTTATAACATCATCCTTTATTATTTTTTCAATGCTCAAATAGCTCTTGACTAATGTAATAGTACTGATTTGTGTACCATTCTCCTTATGTAGTAAAAAACGAAAGGCTAGAGCAAGTTTTAAACTTTGCTGATTTAGGAACCTCTTTGGAAGCTGAGCTTAATTTTAGTATCCATATCGATAAAATGCATTTCAAAGCAGAAGATTCGTAGCTCTTGGTATTATTAAATATTTGTCTAAAGAATTACAGATCCGTATGCTACTAAAACTATTTTTATAACTTTAGTTAGGCCTATGTTGGAATAAGGCTCATAGTTATCAAATTCATTCCGAAAATTCGGAGTCGGTTCAAATCCAATTTTTACTTTCTGCCTTAGGGCACCCGAAGGGATTCTAGGTTAAGACTACTGCCATATACTTGTCGTTTAAAACATATAAATCCACATACACTTACTAGTCGTAAGAAAATGCGAGACATTATCTTCTTGGTAAAAATCCTAAATGTAACAGTTTGCAGTTATTTTCTATTGCAAATATTAACTTATTATTATTATTATTGCCTAAATATGACTTCATTATTTGTGCTTTTCAGGGCACTTTAGTTTCTTACTATTAAAATCTTCTATATGTCATTCTTGCACATTTTATTTATCTGACTAACTTTCCAAAATTAAAAAGACCATATTGCTTTCACTTATTAAATAAAATCGTAAATATTTATTAGATCTAACTCTCGACGCAGGCGAAGGGCGGTATGTGGTCTGAGTTTTTACCTTGGCAGGTTGATTACATATTTAAAAATTTTAAGGTTATAACCACCCACAAGCAAGTTAGCATGGCGCATGATAGACTATTCAGTCGTTCTATACACTCCTGATCCATTAGCGATTTGATGTCGCTTTGAGTGCCGCTGGGCTATCACTTAGTATAGCAATCATTCATTCTTTGATACTAGTAACGTTGGAGGTTTAACTCTATACACCGACTTAAAACAAAGGTCTTACTGTCGAGGACAACCTTAAACTTTCTGGTGAAGTTAACCTTTTTTGCAATGGTATCGCGAAGAGCCTGTGGTACTTCGCTACTTGGGTCGTTAGGAAAAGATAACTTTAACTCTGCCAAAACCTTCTGATGTCATTTGAAGCGGAGTAGGTTTGGCGGCTTGGCCGATTACTAAGTGTAGCGCGCTGAGTTCCAGCAGGACTTCAAGAGCCATTATCGGACATGTGCGCATGGCAACCGACACGCAGATGCAATCGAGTCGGTCCATATTCTATAATTGAAATTATGCTGAAGACTCAAATCCCAATCCAGCGCTTCATATGTGATAAACGGTCGTACGATCATGGTGTACAACCATCTGATAATCCTTGGTTTGCAACTCCTAGATCTACCAGCAGATCAGTATGTTGCTTCCACAGAAAGTAGAGTGGAATCCAGCGAGAGACCAAAATATTTGACCATACCAGTCATCTCTATCTCTCTGCCCCGGAGGTTAGGTTCCTGAAGCCAGGCAAAGATTTTCCTGTTTTCCAGTGCTTTTGCTCGTGTGAGACGTGTTATCAAAAGCACCTTCGATATCCAGGAAAGCGAATTACATTACTTCCTCTTTTTCTAACGAACTATATATCTCGAAGCTCAGCTGGTATTGGTTAATTTGCCTGCTCTGTAAGCATGCTGCGTTTTTGACCTTTCGTCGTAGTCCACAATTTTTGCCATGTTATTTGGTAAGAAGGAAGTTAGACTAATCGGCCTGAATGATTTATCCAACGAGTTGTCTTTCCTTCCTGCTTTCGGTATAAAGATCACCTTCGCTGTCCTGCATAGTCCAAGGATATGTGCGAGTGCAAACTATCTGTCATCAGCTGAACAAAGTAGGTCAGTCGAATCTGTTCTCCTTGTTGCAGAAATGCTGGAAAGATGCCGTCCGCCCCTGGGGACTTGAATTTTGAGAAGTCGTGTCCCACCTGACTGAGTGCGTAGTAAACTTGCGACTACTCAATCTAGGCGAGATGCCTTAGTTCGACGACGAAATCATCACTAAGTCATTATAACAGAATCTATCAGATTATATACCTACCAGACGCCTAAAATTAGCAATTTATACTAACTCCTAATGCAACTAACCCAAACTCTTGCCACATGTCCTTGTTGCGATCTCTGATGACCATCAACACTCAAAGAACTTGTATTTCGATACAGGGGCAAATCTCAAAATCAACTGATACAAATCTTCTGCGTCTATCAGCACTGCCTTCTGCCATTTCTCCTTTTCCTTGAGAGTCTATCTGTAAGCGTTCAAGCGTTGATTGTATGTCTTTCCCGACCTTAAATCATCAGATTTAACTTAACGACAAAATAAAGCGCTTGAGTAATTTCTGGTTAATGTTGGAAGTTAAACACAAGCAGCCTCAGTTGGAATTATCTATACCTGTGTACTATTAACAACTGTAGCTATATCAACTATAGATACATTGTATAGGATCACTTCCTCATGCTGATTATGTGCAAATCGGAGCTCAATACTTTCCTGATAAGCGAACAGACTAATTAGTTAGACATTTATAGACATTGATAAGCCTTTCTCTCAGACCACACCTGTGTAAGAACCAGCTAATCACTTCATAATGAGCTTATTTTCGAGACATTTCGTCATACTTTGTAAACATATATAAAGCATGAGCTCTAGCAGTCAAATATCATAGTCAATATGGAGTTTCCAAGTTTCTGCATCAAGTTGTTTGTACTGGCTTGTTTGGTGGCCGAGTCCATACAAGTGCCAAGTATACGTATCGTTGGCGGTAAACAAGCTGTTGCGGGTCAATTTCCTTATCAGGTATCCGTACGTGTAAGCGGTAAGCACATTTGCGGTGGAGCTTTGATTTCTCAAAATTCTGTTGTAACGGCAGCACACTGTGTAATCAGGTAAAATACATTCATTAAACCCCGAAAAGGTCAGTTCATACTTGAAAAAAATATATATATTTTTTTTCAGTATTCCGGAACAATTCCTTACTGTACAAGCCGGTACGGTAAATCTCACCGACACCGGTACTATTGTTGGAGTATCGAAAATAATTCCGCATCCCGACTACAATTACGACAATGACATTGCTGTGCTGGCGTTAAGTAGTAAACTTGACTACTCCGATGTCATACTACCAATATCACTGGCTGTTAATGATGCACCGGCTGGCGAAGAGGTTACCATTTCTGGTTGGGGTCGCGTACGTGATGGCGGTGCACTCCCCGAAATATTGCAGTATAGTCGCAGTTTGACTATTTTAAGTGATGAACAGTGTGCTCGTGTAGCCGGTCCCATCAATAAAGGCATACAGTGTCTTTCCAAGGTTAGAAATAATGGCTTCTGTGATGGTGATGATGGTGGTCCTGCCGTACACAAAGGTGTATTGATTGGCATCGCAAGTTATTATTCCGATGGCTGTGGCTCGGCTTCACCAGACGGCTATACCAAGGTTTCCTATTATCGTAAGTGGTTAGTTGCAAACTCTTTTTAGAAGCTGTTTGAGACAATCACCAGTTTATAAACAATAAAGTTCAACTGTAATCAACACATTTGCTTACAACTTTTATCTCTAGTCCTTAATGTGATGTGGTGGAAAAATGCAAGGAAGCAAGCGACCAAAACAACGTGATTGGTTTTATATGTATCTGTCTCGAACCTAGGGTAGTGGTGGTATTATACTGAATCAGGATACTCTGACGTGGAGTAATATATCTAAATGTGACTACTCTTCCTTATGAAAAAAGTATAAAAAGTCCTCTCAATGAAATCTTTTTTGGCATTTCTCTACCATATCAATTTCTTACATCCTTGTACAGATTATATTGTCGTATTCGATGACCTTATGCAATTATTTAATTTTAATAAAAGACTGCAAATGTGAGAACGACGCCATTAGAAGCAGTATAGAAAGTAGTTTTCTCGCGAAAATAAGTCTAACTGTAACACTGTTTTGACTAGGAAAGTTTGTTAGGATGCTTAAGCATTCATTATGAGTATATAATAGGAGAAATTGAAATATATTGAAAAATAATTTTAGGCACTTTCATGTCCGTTATCTGTCTTTTCCATTTTCAAAGATTTCTGCAATATCCTATAGCTTAAGTTGAAAATATAATGTGAACTTCCTAAATCTTAAGGTCATTCTGACACTTCAAGACCGTTTCGCCGATGCCGAATCTCAACAACCATCTCCAAACTTCATACTACCTCTTTGTTTTAAAATTCTTCTACCTCCGTTTAGGCGGAGATGCCAACTTCATCTTCAATAAAGTTCTCAAAAGAAATGATTTCTCTTTTCTAAGACCTACCAGCTTTCTGAACAAAATTGTGATACACTTCGACTTTGGCTTCGAAACTGAAGCTGCTTGTAACCTCAATCAGACGCTGCTCAGTGCAGTATTGATAAACTTGACATTTCGTTAAAATAGGCCGCTACAACCATTTAGTGTTTCCCTAGAAGCTTTTTATTGAGACAAAGAATACTTATAGAAAATAATGTCACCTCGGAAAGTCATTAAGAGCCCTTGAGTCGTCGAATTCCGCCTGAATTGACTATAGTTTAATAAGATCTTAAACCCTCCCAAGCAATTCAGTTAAATGATGAAATCATCCGACAATATTTAAATCTCGGCGCTTATTCTTCATCGCTACCTGAATGTTTTCAAAGAATTTTTACTGCTCTTAGTTCAACTACGAATACTTTATATTATCTTAGATATTTATATAAACTACCGTCAACTACTTACCTAACCCATCAGCAGTCAAATAAAGTGGATTTCGTTTGCCTAATATTTACCATGTACAATTTCAATTGGAAGCATCTACTCTACCCAAACTCAGTTCGAAAGAATTTACTATGGGGTAGTCGAAAAAGTTCTTTAGTATTTCTAAACAAATTTAAATTTTTTTTTCTTTTTTATATTTATAATGAGCTTTAATGAACCAAATATGTACCATTTCGGTAGACCGCTTTTTGCCATTTGCCCGCTTTATTACATCAGTGTAAAACTTTTATGGTTTCTCGACGAGTAATTATCACAGGCTTCTCTTGAAGCCAATTTTACTCTATTAAGGGAGTTCTGCATTGGCCAAACCAAATGGACTACCAATTGATGCAAGGTCGGGGCTATATGGTGGAAGCATCAAAGCTTCCCAGCCAAGCTCTCCCAGTTTTTGCGGAGTCATCAAAGATATGTGGTCTAGCGTTGTCCTGATGGAAGACAAAGCCCTTTCGATTGGTCAGTTCTGGCCTTTTCTTTGATGACTTGCTTCAATCTCATCAGTTGTTGACAGTAAAGTGTAGAATCTGTAGTTCGACGAGGCTGGAGCAGCTCGTTGTTGATTAAGACTTTCCAATCCCACCAAACACTCAGCATAACCTTTCGCGGCTTAAATCCTGGCTTTGCGACCATTTGTTGAGCTTCACTACGCTTGGGTAATAATCTTTTTCACACATTATTGTTGTATTTGTTCCACTTTTCGTCGTGTTACCTTTCGCTTTAGAATTGGTTCGATTTCATTTCGTTTTAGCAAAGAAAGATTATTCAGTCCATTAGATTTTTCACAGATAATTCATGTGGTACCTAAACAACGAGCTTCTTTTTGTAGCCAGTCTTTTTTAAATGCTTCAAAACCGTTTCATGATGAATGTTAAGTTCCTTAGCGATGTCATGGCTGCTAATGTGACGATTATGGTCAATACTTTTAATAATTTCATCAACTTTTTCAACAATAGGTCGACCAGAGCGAGGTGGATCTTTCACCTCGAAATTTCCAGAACAGAAGCAAGTGAACCATTATTGTGCTACATAAACTTATACATCATCGTCTCTGTAAACTTCACAAATTTCATTGGTGGCTTGTGTGGCATTCTTCGCTTTTCTATGCAATAATTTCGAAATATAGCGAATTTCTTCATTACTTCCACTAATTTTTGAATAGCTGTAAATTGTTTTCAACTTTCCGATTTTTTTTTTTTTTTTTTTTTTTTTTTTTTTTTTTTTTTTTTTTTTTTTTTTTTTTTTTTTTTTTTTTTTTTTAGTGAAGCGTAAAATCTAATTATTTCCAACAATATATGGTATGACACAATGTGGATTGGAGATATACGACTGTAACGACATGAAATGACAAAATACGAAAAGACTTTTTCAACTAATTAATATATGATATACATACAAACGAGATACAATAGTTGCAAACTTCTTAAGGAAATTATTGTTTAGCACTTAGTTTCTTCTTATAAGAACCGAAAATTGTATTCATTCATCATTCAATCATTCATCTTGATATCTGCAAAATATTTCTCGTGTCAGGTATACATCCGAACTACTCCTTCCAGGTCAGGTTGATTTTTACGTATTAATATACTTACATATAGCTCAAATAGTTTTAAACTAAAACAACCGTTATGCCAAAAAAAAAACTACACTATTCCATCCACGTTTTCCCAGAGTAGAAAAATCATTAACTTTTATATTTCAACTTTATTCTAATCACTTTTTAATGACCTTTTTTCGGCACGTTTTACTCAACTCGCAACGTTTCTTAAAATTTTTGGACTATATAAGCCGCGCTTATTCAGTAACCGATTCATTTCACTTTCTTCAATATGGACTATCGTAGTGTCTTTGCAAAGTTCTTTATAGCCTTTTGTTTGGTGGCAAAGGCCACGCAAAATGACGATGGCTCCGCGGAACTCAAACCGAGTCTTCGCATATTAAACGGTCAAGTTGCTGCTGCAGGACAATTCCCATATCAGGTATCCGTGCGTCTTAATAAGCAGCATATTTGTGGTGGCGCACTGGTGTCTCCAAACTTTGTGCTGACCGCAGCACACTGTGTCTACAAGTACGACTTGAGCTTCATTTAACAGTATAGAAAGGATAATAAAAAACATATATTCCTTTCAGCATTAATCAGACCTCCTTAGGGGTACAAGCTGGCACCTTGAGCCGCACTGTTGGCGGGATGTTCCGTGCAGTTTGTCATGTTATTGTACATCCTCAGTATGATTTCGATAATGATATAGCTTTGCTGCAGCTGGAAACACCATTCAACTTGTCCTATTATATACAACCAATAAAAGTTGCCGATTGGGAGGCACCGCCAGGAGAATCGGTTATCATTTCCGGTTGGGGTCGCATATCTGAAGGTAGTCTGCTATCTGATAAATTATTGTATAGCAGAGCACTGACAACTGAGAGGTATGAAAACTGCGCTGGAGCTGACGGTTTAACACAGCCCGGCATACTATGCCTCAGTACTCCTCAGGGTAATGGTTTTTGTGATGGCGATGATGGTGGTCCTGTTGTTTATAGAAACGTTCTAATTGGTATTGCCAGTTATAATGCAAATGCTTGTGGCACTATTTCGTATGGTGGTTTTACTAAAGCGTCTTACTATAAGCTTTGGATACAATCCGTTGTTTATGGCTAAGCGCTTTATAGTACAGTTTAAATGTTTTATGCATTTCCAAACAGCAAATGTTAAATATATATTTCCGAAGCGCAAAAAGTTTCTTGTACTTTTATTCAACCTACTTAACTTAAAATTTTTCTGGTGCTGAGCGTCGCTTATTCTAGCGGAATTCAAGCTAATCTTCGAATTGAAGTAAGGTATTTTTCAAGTTCTAGTGAATTTGTCTCTGTCTTTTCACAGCTTTCAAAGTGAATTAAACATATGATTGAATTATTAATGTGAAATCTGGATTTCCAAATTCTAAGTTTTCGAAAAAATCAAACAATTGAATACGTTATCGATTTTAGTCGAAATTAGTCTAGTATATCGAAAGATGGATGACAGTAACAAAATTATTAAATTAAGACTCCTATCTAAACGCAACTAGGAACATAAGATTGATGCTCGAATTCAATCGAGCATACTTCTCTATGATCTGGAAAATGTATCTCTCGACAATTCTAGAAAAAATATAAAGATATGCCAATATCATATATTTAAATTTTCTAAACTGTATTATCTTTTACTATAAGTATAGAATTCTTCGCAATTAATAAGAGATTATGAGACGGGTTTATAATTGCCTTCAAGATAAGGTTAGGTTATAGGACTAAACCTCCCATCAAATTCCTTCCACTTGGACAGCGGCGAAAGCTGGTCTTTTTCAATATCCAAAACTGCTAGATTTAGATCAATAGATTCTCATAAATTGGCGAAAGGCTTAGAGCCTAATTCATTAAGTTAAAAAAAAGTAGGTCTAACAAGATTTTATTTCATTGTCAGTACGGTGCAAGATGAGAAGTATAGAGGAAAATGCTTAAATATTATAACCCCACCTTCTTACATTCAATTTTCGCAATTAGCATTCGAAAAGATTTATATATCAGCATACTATTGGACAGTGTCCAAACCGAACGCCTACATATAAGCTGACATGAAGCTTTGCCAAGAGAAGGTAGTTCAAAAGTCACAAATATCTCGCAGCCACATAATAATATCCAGCACCAAAATGCAAGAGAACAAGAGAGTGAAAATAAATGTGCACAAGGCCGACCTCTTTAGCGAGCACAAAGACTTTGTAGTTCCCTATGATGCCGCTATAAGCAGATCCTCAAAAAAGTTGAATACCAACTTTGGTGCTATTGATAAAGAATCAGACACTCAGCCAGAGCGCTGAACTTCCTCTACTCCTGGCACTTTGCCTCGCACATATAAGACTCACAGGTATGTGCGAAAAGCAGAAAATACCATATTGGGACTATTCGTATACACAGATTTTCTGACTCTATTATTTTTCGCAACAATGTACATGCCCTAGACTGCAAGTTTATGCAATAATATTGCCTTAACTTGGGGTATATGGAACCAAAACACAGCTTTTTGTTATACCACTTTCCTAGGTGCTACCACCTGTTCACAGTCTCCCTCTGATTTGACACTAATATCTGGGATTTTATACTCTAAGTAAATAAAACATACATGTACTTTTAAGGGGAGTCTGCTTTAGAAGCTTCAAAATCGATTTTCTGTTTGTTTAAATCCTTTAAAAATTATCTAAGAATATGTCCCCAAAGTTTTAGATGGGAATTCGAAATATTGCCAAAGCTAGAAGGGAAATAGTGGCCGAGCGTCTAGCAGCGGTTGTGCAGAAAGCGAACACTTTGATGCGCGATATTCTTACAACGTTGCTTCCCGAGTTTATTTAATTTGATACAGAGCAACTGAATTTGAATACATTTTGATCTCTCTCAAAAAGTGTATAAAAACTATAGTAAAATATGTTAACCGGTTCAAGCTTTTTGGCCTAATATTAATTTCATTAAATATATATTCCCGTTCAAGTAGTAGTTTGAGATGTAAAACATGGCATAAACCCGGCAATTAGTAAGCTTATGAAAACCTAGCTACTTCAGGTTTCTTTATGATACCTTATATTTCCATCGATAAATTTACTTAAAGTTAAGCGATGTGATTAATATTCAAATTGGGTATGCGTGATGAAAAAAGCGTATGAACTAATTACGACTATTTATCGATTACAACGGCTTTGGTTATATAAAAACCGCTAACTGATTCGGATTTCATAGTTAGAACTGCTTAAGTTATTGAATTAGCTCTTAAAAAATAAAAGAAACGTCAACGTCTCGACATACTGATCAGCATTACATACATATATAACTCCATATCTAACACAGCTAATTTAGGTGCTACTGCAAACAAACGTTAGATGCACTAAACTGTAGCAAAATGTAGCAATATGTTGTGAGAATAAAACAAATAATTTCTGAATTTGCTTAACAATATTCTAATCACTTTTTAATGACCCTTTCTCTACATTTTTCACTAAACTCACGACGTGTCTTGAAATCTGGGCTCTATATAAGCCGTGCTCAATTATGAGCGTTGCGTTTCACTATTCTTAGTATGGATTACCGAAGCTTCTGTATAAAGCTCTTCATAGCCTTTTGCTTAGTCGCAGAGGCCACACAAAATGAAGATGGCTCCGCGGAAATCAGGCCGAGTCCTCGCATATTAAGCGGCCTAACAGCTGCCACAGGACAATTCCCATATCAGGTATCCGTGCGTGTAAATAAGCAACATGTTTGTGGTGGCGCGTTGCTGTCCCCAACATTTGTGCTTACTGCGGCACATTGTGTTGACAAGTATGACTTGAACTTTATTAAACAATATAGGAAGGATAACAAAAACCACATATATTTTTTCCAGTGTTGATGAAAAATTCCTAGGTGTACAAGCCGGCACTGTGAGTCGCACCGATGGCGGGGTGTACCGCGCTGTCTCTAATGCTATCATACACCCTAGATATGGTTTCGATAATGATATTGCTTTGCTGCAGTTGGCAACACCATTCGACTACTCCGATGTTATAAAAGGAATACCAATTGCTAGTGCAGATGTACCGGCTGGAGCATCAGTAATCATTTCCGGTTGGGGTCGCATATACGAAGGTAGTCCGCTATCTAATAAACTATTGTATAGCAGATCACTGACAACTCTGAAGAATGAAGACTGTGCAACAGCTGATGGGGTGTCTAATCCTTCCGAATTATGCCTCCTCAGTCCTCAAGGAAGAGGTTTTTGTGACGGCGACGATGGTGGTCCAGTGGTTTATAGAAACATTCTAATTGGTATTGCCAGTTATAATGCAAATGCTTGTGGCACGACTACAAAAGGTGGCTTTACTAAAGCGTCTTACTATAGAACTTGGATACAAGCAATAATAGCTGCTTTTAGTTTAGATGATTGATATTTTGTCATTTACAAACAGCAAATATAAAATGGAATTTTAAAAGAAAGCTTATTTTGCTCTTATTTAGCAGGGTTCAATTCAATTTAACAACAAAAAACACAATATAGTAACTAACTTAGCTTAATCTGAGATAATGAGATTAATGCGAATTGTGAAAGTGAAATTATCATACTATTTATATTATATTACAAGATGCGTTCCAAAGTAAACAGGACTTAAAAAAACCTAGCAAATTGTTTTTTTCGGCAAATTCAATTTATTTTATTCAAAAGTGTATATTGTTTTAGCTCGTTAGCCGGTTTGAATGGCCTCTACGTCTGCATAACGCTTTCCTTTCATGAGAAAATGCATTTTTCCGTAAAGGAAGAAGTCGCGCAGTGTCATATCAGGTGAATACGGGGAGTAGTTAATGGTTAAAATGTTATTTTTAGTCAAATAATCGTCCTACGAATGTTGAATTCTGAGCAGTTTTTGGTCGTCAGTCAATTCGTGCGGAACAAACCCTGCACACACCTTTCGTAAGCTCAAAAGTTCGAGCCAAATACGATAAATCGATGTTTTGGAGATGTTCAATTCCATTTCCATGAATTTCAACTATGATTTCGGCTGATTTTTGATGAATTCACGCACAGTATCGATAGGATTTCCGGTGATTTTGATTGGCCTACATGTTAATCGTCATTTATTGTCCTCCCTACCACTTTGAAAACGTTGAAACCACTTGTGTACTCTGCTACGGGATAGACAATCATGGCTGTAAACTTGTTTCATCAAAAGAAACGTTTCGGTAAAAGTTCTACTTATGTATGTTAAACAAAATTTAATGTTGCCTCTTGGTTCGAAGCTCATTTTCGCACCGATAACCCAAACATACTGACACCAAAAACTCAACTGAACAGTCGATAAAGTTAGCAGACTCTAATGCACCACTGGACATATAAATGGCATCAGCGCCCCCTGCAAGATTCAACAAGTCCTGTTTACTTTGGCACGCTCCTTTTATTTGTCGGCCACACATTCTTGGTTTTTCTTCATAAACTTTCAGTTCTGCCGCCATTTTTTCGTATCTGAATGAATGGATTGAAAATGTTCCTCATTTTTTGTTTTCCTTATCGGGACCGTACATTTGCCAGAACAATAGTTTCACGCTGAGTGAATGAGCTAGAGATGGAATATCACATAGGCAAAAAATCCCAATTATAAATCCAAATTTGCACACGACTGCGATGAGTATCGTTGCCTTTCCCTCAGTTTTTTTTATTTTTCCAGTTACTAATTTTTTTCAGAGCTTTGACTATCAACGACAATTTTGCGGCAAATTGAATAACTGCATCGTGCCATTGGCCCATGTTGTTTCACATAACTGGATAAGTTGGTCACCAAGTATTTTTCCCAATGCGGTCGAACGCTTGCAACAAGTGTTCTTAAAAACTTGTCCACTTCTCTTATGGTATTGCATATCATCTCAGTTAATCGTATCTTAACATATTTGGAAATACTACAGTTCAGTTTGTGGGAATAGCAGGGAGTTACTGAGCATTTTTCATTACTTTTCTTATTTCGTTGACCGCTCCGATTTCTGTAAAATGGCAAAATGCTCGATCCACAATGATTTTAAGTGTCAACTGTTGGCTTTTCTATGTTGGAAAACTAGGATGGTAAACCGCGGAGAAAGTATCAACTGAACAGCTCACAGATGGAGCTGAATGCAGTATCTATTTCAAGTTCTCTGTCAAGCCGCGTCGTTTCAAATTTAGCACTTTCAGTTACGGACCTGAAGGGTTTATTAACAATTTAATATGACAACTTTTATTTTGTTTCTGACATTAAATGGCAAATTTGTGAATTATATTTTTGTTACTTTATATTTTTTCAGAGTAGTAAAATTACTTATAAGCCATTAACTCTTTGGCGGGATCCACATGATCCACACATGAAAACCTACCGTGTTTTGGTTTTTTATAAGAAAAAATCCAGATTTCGTAAAAACTTACAAATATACAGAAAACATTCTTACCAGAGTTCAACAAAGTCACCCCCTATAAAGATTTTGATGGCGAGCCTCCTGTAAAGTCATTACACCTCGCTTCTGTGACCACTTCTGTGAAAAAAAACGTTTAAAACGGGAGCAAAAGTGTGCCAGCAGGATGTTTTAGAATGCGCATTAAAGTAGTAAAGCATGGCATCTTCCAGTAAGATTCTGCTATGGCATACAACTCCAAAATTATACAGGATTGTCTTAAAAGCTAAATTCCTGATTTTAAGATTTGAATACATTGGAATATAGTTTATAATCAGAGTTTGAGAATGTGATCTGTCGAATACCCCACAAAACTGTGGACAGTCTCATAAAGAATCGTGTGTACCTATAGGAGATGTGTTAAATTTCTAGCTGCTAAGATATATATAAAATCTTAAACATAAGATTTTGCGTAAACTTTTTGAAAACTCAATTGGCTCTAACCATTATCGTCAACTTTTTTGCTTGTAATTTTCGAGGTGTAATAGCATTTTAATATTTTTAGTCACTTGACTTTTCTTAACTTGATGGGCTTAAAAGTCTACTAAACTTTGATAACTATTTAAAATAAAGTTGTCTCATAGATAACGACCATATCTAGTGTTGAATAACTTTCGGTGCCCCCAGTTAATTGCTAAAAGCTACTATATTTTGTGCAACAAAGTTCGAAAGTGTCAAAACCATTAACCGCTAAATTTGCTCAACAATATTTTAATCACTTTTTAATGAGCCTTTCCCTCCCCGTTTCACTTCACTCCAGAGGTGTTTTGTAATTTTTTCTCTATAAAAGCCATGCTCATCAATACGCGCTTCAATTTACTCAACTCAGTATGGTTTATCGGAGCTTCTTTGTAAAGTTCCTTATAGGCTTTTGTTTGGTGGCAAAGGCCACGCAAAACGAAGATGTCTCCGCAGAACTCCGACCGAGTCCTCGTATAGTCAACGGTCAGAAAGCCGCCGTAGGACAATTCCCTTATCAGGTATCCGTGCGTATTAATGATCAACATATTTGTGGTGGCGCGTTGGTGGCTCAAAACTTTGTGCTTACCGCAGCACATTGTGTCTACAAGTATGACTTGAACTTTATAAGTCCAATGAACAAACATAAGCAAACACATAAATATTTTTTGCAGCATTGATGACGATGTCCTAGGCGTACAAGCCGGCACAGTGGGTCGCACCAACAGCGGCGACTTCCGCGCAGTTTCCAGCGTTTTCATACACCCCCAATATGGTTTCGATAATGATATTGCTTTGTTGGAGCTGAAAACACCATTCGACTACTCCGATGTTATAAAACCAATAGCGGTTACTTCATGGGATGTACCTGCAGGAGAATCGGTTGTTATTTCCGGTTGGGGTCGCATATATGAAGGTGGTCCACTCGCTGATCAATTGTTGTATAGCAGATCATTGAAAACTCTGAAGAATGAAGAATGTGCTAAAGCTGACGGTACACTGAACCCTAGCATACTGTGTCTTAATAGTCCACAATCAAGAGGTTTTTGTGAGGGCGACGATGGTGGTCCTGCCGTTTATAAAAACATACTAATTGGCATTGCCAGTTATATTACAAAAGGTTGCGGCTCTATAACGAAAGGAGGCTTTACTAATGTATCATATTATAGAAATTGGATACAAGCAATAATTCATGGTTAGGTGCCGCAATAACTTCTAAATGTTTTACATACAGCGAATATAAAATAAAGATTCTAAAGCGATAAATGTTTCTTTTTTTTCAGTAAGGTTTATTGATCTAAGCTTAAACTTAAGCTGGCGCTCAGTTTAGCTTAGTGAAAAAGGCCTCAGTTTTAGCTTAGCTCAAGACCCATTGATTGTTTTTATGTCTATTAAGCGCGCTCCTGTCCTATTCCAATTTTGAAACTACCTAATTTACTAGCTCAAAATACTTTTATGAAACTTGTGTTGCCGAATTTTATGTTGATGCGAAGTGCACAAATTTATTTTTAGACAATTTTCGTCCTGAGATTTATTTAGAAAAACCAAATGTGTAAATAGCAATTTTTTCATAAACATTTTAGTCTATGTTACCAGTGCTGAAACTCTCTCTTAGAAACTCAATATATATTTTTTTTCTCTACTAAAGAGTTTATAAGAATCGTCAGCGGACCAATCCAACGTATTCCGCTTACTTACGAAAAAATGCTTCACGTAACTATCCACATACAACACAGTTTAAAGGGACCTCGGTGTACGAGGTTTGTATAAGAAGTATCGCGAATTTTGAATTTACGCGTGCTACGTGAATACTATTTGTATTCATATCCTTTAATTATACTTCAATTTTTTTGTGGCAAAAAATTATTTAAAGAATCTATACACAATTTTGTATGGAAAATAAAATTAAATGCTTTTTCGAGAAGAACGACGAAGAGCGTGACGGACGCCCGAGCACGTAAAAAAAAAACAAAACAGTTACGGCGTACATTACGTGTTCTTGCCATTGGGTCTTCCAGCTAACCGAAAATACACAAATTGCATGTCCTTGGTAAGGGAACTTTTTTATTTGAAGAGATATCTTCAGAAAATGTAGCATTAATTATTGTCTAAGGCAATAATACAGTTTATTCAGATCGCGTAACTATAGCATATAGGTGATATACAAACTGAACAATCGAATAGAAATTGAACAGAAATTGTCAACTGACAGCCTTTTGGTTTCAGTTTATTTATAAAGTTTATGAAGGGGCTACACCAGTGTAACGCATGAAAAATTAGGCGATTTTAGTGAATTTTTTTTAAACTAAAAGAAAAATGTTGAAAAATAACGAAATTATGTGCTGTTTTCGGATGTGCCCAAAATAAAATGCCCCAACTGCTGACCTGATTCCTCCCGAATGAGATTTCACAGGATATTTTTGGAAAAATAAGTTGTCGAAAAACCAAAAAAAAATATTTTTTGGAAAATAAGTTGTGGAAAATCAAAAAAAAATTTTTTTTTTTTTTTTTTTTTTTTTTTTTTTGAAAGTGTCACATTTGTATAGCTCCTTAAGATCCTGAGTTACTCTTCATGGGAATATTTAGAATAACTGCTAATATTTCAAAAGTGATAGGTGACATAAATCTTATATAGAAAATATGATTCAGTGCAGAAAACGTTCGTAGAGTTTAATATAATCATGTTGACTAAAATACCTATAGCTACAAACTTCGCCCATTATTGGAAATTCTTTTACGTTTCCGTCAAATTTTAGGATTTACATATTCTTACGGTAAGGGCAGTGAACTTGATTACTCATCAATGCCTTAACTTATTCCCAAATGGCTAAAAATAAGTCTGATAATTATTCATCAACACCAAACAACCTCTCGTACTTCGTACCTCGAGGTGTGGGTGGAAATTAAAGAGTAATTTAAGCGTTTTTTGTCACTTGAACTGTCTTATCTCAGTACACAAAAAATTCTATAAAACTTAAAAACATTTTCAAAACAAAGTAGTCTCAAAGATAAAGCAGTAAGGTCCAACTCAAGACAAGTTCAACAGAATACTGGGTTCTCTCGAATTTCGTAGTAACTTAAGTCATTGAAATATCACCGAAACTGCAGTGTAAAATCAGCTCACGTTTTTCATCTCCTCCCTTCATTCCGATCAATATGTTCTACATACATATTATATATATGTAGCTCACATTTAGGTGAACAAAACGTTTATACTTTGTTCAACATGTTACGAGAGGAGCAAAGCCATTAATTGCTAGATTTGTTAAGCAATATTTTAATCACTTTTTAATGACCCTTTTACGGCACGTTACTTGAAATGTGTCTTAAAATCGTCGCTCTATATAAAACGTGTTGAAGCATTGAACGATTCAGTTTACTTTTCTCAGTATGGATTACCAAAAATTCTTCATAAAGCTCTTTGTAGCTTGTTGTTTGGTTGTTGAAGCTACGCAAAATGAAAATGTCTCCGCAGAACTCAGACCGAGTCCTCGTATAGTCAACGGTCTAGTTGCTGCCTCAGGACAATTCCCATATCAGGTATCCGTGCGTATCAACAACCAACATATTTGTGGTGGCGCGTTGATAACACAAAAATTTGTGGTTACCGCAGCACATTGCGTCTACAAGTAAGATTTGACAAAATTTATGCAAAATCAATTGCTATAATAGGGGGTGCATATTTTTTACAGCATTGATAACGCGGTACTAGGTGTACAAGCCGGCACTGTAAACCGCATCGATGGCGGCGAGTTCCGCGCAGTTTCCACTGTGATTACACACCCCCAATACGGTTTCGATAATGATATTGCTTTGTTGGAGCTGAAAACACCATACAACTACTCCGATGTCATAAAACCAGTAGCGATTACAACTTGGGATGTGCCAGCAGGAGAATCGGTTATTATTTCCGGTTGGGGTCGCATATACGAAGGTGGTCTCCTCTCTAATAAATTATTGTATACTCGAGTGCTGACAACTCTCAAAGACGAAGACTGCGCTAAATCAGACGGTACGCTGAACCCCAGCATATTGTGTCTGCTTAGTCCTCAAGGCAGAGGCTTTTGTGATGGCGACGATGGTGGGCCGGCCGTTTATAAAAACATTCTTATTGGTATTGCCAGTTATATTACAAAAGGTTGCGGCACTATTGCAAAGGGAGGCTTTACTAAGTTGGCTTACTATAAAGAGTGGATAGACGCAATAGTTACTGGTCTGGTGCCGAATTGACTTTTAGATGTTTAATAAATTTACATACAGCAAATACAAAATAGAATTTCTGAAGTGAAGGAAGTCCATGAATTTCTCTTATATCAATCAACAAAGTCATTGTATATCTTTTATTATTCTTTTCGGAGTTAGAATTTTGCAAACTAACCTAAGCTTACTAGCAAACTTCAAAGCTTAATGCAATGTGATCCAATCAAATCTTAAAACTCGGAATCAATATATACCTCTTTCAATCTAACTGCAAGACTTATTGCATGTATCCACCAACGATTTTATAGCCATAAATATTCTTCCTAAAAAATTCTTATTTTTTGTGACAGTTGAAACATTTGGAATCCCCAGGTAGGCCATTAATTCTGAATTATGATGTGTGTTTAGCCTTATATTAGTATAATAACACTCAATAATATCATACCTATGTGCATTTGGGCTTATCTTCACCTCGACACATTTACCCGTTGACTGGGTTAATTAATGTCGCGACCCAATCTCTGTAACAATACGCTTTTTTACTGATTTGTTGCGATGGCAAAATGTTTGTTTGTAATTTTTCTCCTCATATTTACTCTGCAAACACGACTTACCTTTTCGATCAGGAAAAACGAAAGTTCACGATATACCATGAGCCAAACTAAAGGGTAATTCCCACAAGAAATTACCTATATGGCTTGTGCTGGCATAATTTATGAGTGGAAATGTGTTTTGTCCATTAAGCTTGATAATGGCACAACTCAAAAGCAAAAGTAAAAGAAAAATGTGTTTAGTTTTTGCTATCAGGAAGCGCTGCTTATCAGAGGAATAAAGTAAATACTAAAACGAGCTGAGCTTTCTCGGCCTTAGTTCAGCTACACTTCCAATATACTCATATAGCGATTTTCTTGCCGATCGCACGATCTCATCCGGTAGCTGATGGTTTTGTTATAAAAACTCCGATTTAAAAGTTTCTAGCCTCGACTCACAGATTTAGTCTTGGTAGTAAAGTCGGCATATCTACCTTATACCGGAAAGCTTATCCATGAGATCATAATTTCTACATAGCTACCAGACGTACGCAAATGAGAGATTTTGAAATCAGCGGTTTGATAATATGAATTTTTTGTCCAGATAGGGTGAGATGTGTAAAAGAATGCGAGTTTTTGGCAGCCCAGTTTTCTCTTAAGCTTCGAGAAGAGCTCAAATATCTTGTAAGCTGACTTAGTTTGTGTGTTGTCCAAGTAGAACTTGTAAGAATACATACTAGTTCATTATCGGCGAAATCTCTTTCGATCGAACATAGCATCTGATAATTTTGAAGAGTTGTGTAGTGTTTAGAAGAAATTTTTGTGCGCCTGAAATCCAGTCAAAGATCTCATATAGACCGACGAATAATATTCGCTATCAAAAGAAATGCTTTACATTTACATTAATTAGAGGTAACTTAACATTTCCCTTGACTATAGGGCAATCATAACTATAAAAGTTTAGTTTAAGGTCTTTCAATATTCACAAGAATGACATACGGACTTGTTCGCATTTTTCTACTCTCGAAACAAAGTTGCTAAGGAGAGTATTATAGTTTTGTTCACATGATGGTTGTTTCTAAGTCCTAAAACTAAAAGAGTCAGATACAGGGTTATATATACCAAAGTGATCAGGGTGACGAGTAGAGTTGAAATCCAGATATATGTCTATCTGTCCGTGCAAGCTGTAACTTGAATAAAAATTTAGATAAATTGATGAAACTTGTCATGCGAGAGTATAAAATGTCCGGTGACACCCGAACTTAGCCCTTCCTTACATGTTTGTCATTTGATTGGTTCCAGCAATATTCTTTCTTATTGTTGATAGTCAATTCACGCTGCTACGGCAGCTCCATATTACCCAAGACGGTGTAAGTTGAACACAAATCCGAGAATACACCCTGTACATTGAAAATTTCACTTGACTGGAAGGAGCCCATAACTATGTATGTTAAATATGTTTTGTGATATTTCGTTTTTTAAAGGTTTTTTTTTATTTCCTATTAAAATTAATCCTATTCAAATAAATGTGAGAGTTTTAGTATAGTCTTAGTTTTTAGTATATTTTGCGCCCAGTTGTATTATCATCAATATTTTTCGTACCCTCTTATTTTACCTCTTGCAACTCAGTAAAGCTTTCCATTGAAAATTCAAAACCTAAAATTAATAAGAGAAAGCGTTAACTTCAGCTGCATCGTGGTCATAATAACCTTCCCAAAAGCATTGCTAAAAGCATTAAAGGGTACAAAAATATCTTTATTTTCATTTCGAGCTATCAGTTTATATGACAGCTATATGTAATAGGAGACCGATCTGAACAATTTTTTTTTGCAGATTGCTTTATTGTCTGAGATAATAGGTAACGCAAAATTTCTTGCAGATATCTCATCAAATACCAAATTTTTTCATACAAGCACTTCATTCGGATCGTTCAGTTTGTATGGCTGCTATGTGTTATAGTCGTCCGATACTAGCTGTTTTAACAAATGAGCAGCTTCTTATAGAGAAAGAAATGTGTGCGAAATTTCAGTTAGATATCTCAAAAACCATGAGACATGTTCGCAGATATGTAGAAGGACTGACGAACATGGCCAAACCGACTCAGTTCGTCTCACCGATTGTTTACTTGTTTAGTATATCTTGTTCAAGAAATAAATATTGGCGCTTTTCATTCGCGAAAATAAAAAAAGGAAAACTCGACAGATAACGCTTTTGTAATTTCCTCTGGGCTATTTCAGTTGTGCGACCGACCTCAAATAAAATCTATTTTGATTTACGACGCTTTTTAGTTTAACATGAACTATCTATGTTACTGCGTTTGTACGAATATATGTGTGCGGTGACATTAAAAAGCTCTTTGCTTCACAAAAGCGCCGAGAAAGAGCAGCAGTGGTGAGGCAAGTTGTGAAAAAAGTGCAAAAAATGCGCTTAATGTGTCCATATGTATGAACGTGTGATTAATGGCGCTATGCTTACGACTTAAGCCAGAGCGCGAGTGTGTGCGCCACCGGCTTTGCGCTTTGTCGCACGTTTCACCGCCAACACCAAGACCACCAATGCATTTACAACGGTATTTTAGCAAAAGTGCACTTGAATGTGCCTGTATGTGTGTGCCAAAAGCCAAAAATTAAAAGTAATTAACGTGTAATAAATTTTTCATGCAACAGCAGCAATGAGGGAAACACGTCAAAATGCGGTCAAAAGTTGGCACAAAAATTTGCGAATTTTTTCTTTTGCCTCATTTTCATTTCCTTTTTAAGTTTCTTTTTTGTACTATGTTGTTTCTGGAAAGTGTACGAGTTTTCACTTACTTTGAGCGGCGAACTTTTCCTTTGGCTTTCAACTGCTGCGACACAACTGACACTGGCGACCGCGTGGCAGCCAAATGCCACGCACACACATTCATGTATACATACAATAGAATAATGAACGCAGTCCCTCGCCGCAATTGGCAAAGTTGAAATAAAAATTGCTGATAATTTTAGCACAAAAAAAAAATAAAAAGCACACTAATAGTCATAAAAATTGAAACAATGTGTGCTAAACGCTTTCGAACGGCGCAGCAATTTCAGCTGCCATCCGCGAGCCGATTGCTGCAGGTCACTGCATCACTTTAGCCACATTTACCATTTGTTTGCCTTTTGCCATCGCCATCACCATCCCTAACACCAACACCACCGCCACAAAAGCGCATAGTTTTTATGGGCGTTAAAATTTTCAAATTAAAAGTGGCATTGCGCACATTTTTATTGCCAGCTTTCGATGCAAACGCACAGCCAAACACATGCGCATGCATACACACAAACACATACACATATTTATGCATAATACACACATCCATATGCACAGTTATAAGTATGAGCGCGCATAACTCTAGACACTTTTGGCGCCAAACTAAAGTTAGCCGCTCTAAGTCGAGCCACGGCGAGTCAAAGCTGGCCGCACCTGCTGCAAATGAAAAGCAATTTTTGCACAGAAAAACGAAAAATAAAAACATAGAAAAAGAAAAAGAAAAAATGGTATTGCACATTGCCACATTCTTCCGGTGCCACGTACCGTGCATTTTTATGTTGCCGCTGCAGTCAGCCATGTGTGTGCGCGTGACGTGATGCCAAACGCTTGCTATATTTAGTCCTGACCATCTATATACGTGTTATTTATTGCTGTGTGTGTGTATGTTCGACTCAACCGCATTAACACGCCACATTTCAATGCGCTCAAATACTCTCGTTCACAGGAAGAGATACGCGTTTGTATTTGTACGTGCCAGCTAGATATGCAGTATGTACACAGACGTAATTCCTCCATGGAGTGCCGCGTAACACGTGTAGGCGCCTAAAAATAGGTTACAAGTTAGGTGTAAGCGCATTAAAAACTAAACACTTTTATTACTTTAGGTTAAGATCACTTAGTGATTGAAATCAATACTCGTTGGAAGAAATATTTTATATATAATATATCTTTTAACAAATATAAGTCAAATGAAGTCTTGTATGCTTAACCTTTGTCCAAATATATCAATTTACCATTTTCGCTTGACGTTGTCCTAAGCGACCTACATTTCTTCGTCAATAATACTTTGAAATCGATTTTTGCCGATATTCGCAGAACGAAATTTGATGCTGGAGACGGTTTAAAACAACCATTTTTTTTTTTATTTTTTGTTTTTTTTTTTTTTGTTTTTTTTTTTTTGTGAAATGAGTTTTGTGCAATGTTTAACTTCTATATAAACTCGAATATTATGTATATTACTTTATCGATATTTTCGAAACTGGGACTTCTAGAGCGTCAAACAGTTTCAGGATTATAAAATCTTGCAGGCTTTGTCTCGAGTTTGCCCCGAGAACGACTTACAAGAAATTGAATTGCATCACTGCTCTACAAACCTAATCTTTCACCATTTATGAAACTTATCAAAGCTTTAAAAAGAGAGCTCTTTCATCAGCTGTAGTAATTATCGTATCGAACTTAATAGAGGCACAGATAGATAGATAGATAGTTATAATGAGGCATTGCAGTGCGATCTATTGTCCATTGTAGCCTCCCCTGTATCACACATGGTCACCAAGCTCCAGCAAACTGAACAATTCTTGCAGCCTGCTGAGCGCTACTGAGATAATGTGATGCCTGTCCACATAGCTAAAACGTAGGGCGTTAAGCCTGCTTCTGCAAATGGATGGGCAATCCATAATCAGGAAATTCCAAATTGGACAACAGTCTAGTCCATTTTGGACAAGTGCTTTCTGAGCCTGCGGTGCCCTGTGTAGAGCACGACAAGGAAGCGGAATTTGTTTCGAGGCAGGTGGATTATGTATGTCTCTAAGTACGGCGATACGCTGGTTGTGATAGTTGTGGTGAAAATTGAGTTCTATTACCAAAACTTCTGCTTCAAAAATGCATGAAAATGTCCCATTAGTAAGGATAGTTTGGTATGCGGTCCCGCAATGCCTGCTCCAATGGCTTCTGGTATTTTCGAGTCAGTGTATTACTGGATAGTACTGACTCTCAGAAGTTCAGCAGTATAACAAGCTCGGAGTCTCTGTCTTGCTGCCGAAAATAACTCTTAAATTTTTTTGGTTACGCCATCCCTTGGAAGATGGACCAGTGGTGTGCTTTCCCCTGGGGTCTTCAATATCTGCTGATATTAATAGCATGGTATGTTTTGTTTAATGTTTAATCCCTAGATGCAGCGGTGTGAGCTCCAGCATGACTTCAAGTGCTGCACTGGGGCAAATACGCATTGTCCCTGAAGCGTAGACACTGCCGAAGAAGCTGCGATAGTAAGACCTACCGAAGACTGCGTTGATTTAATGGCCCAAGCAACCGCACCATAAGTGACCAGCGTTAGATCCAGATGCCAACTCCACCGTAAGGTGAATCCAATATGTGGCTAAGGAATTGACCTCTTACGACATCTCCAACTCGCTGTCCCCAAGTGTTAGGGGCATCAAGCCCAGAAGAAAATTTCGCTGAGTGAAGGGATCACTAATCTTTTTGCCTGGTTGATACTTAGCTTCATAGCAAGAGGATAGTATTCCACCCTAAGGGCAGCCTCTCGTAATATCCTGACGAATCTTGACTTCCCCACAGTTTTTCAGCTACCCGTAACGTTCCTTTTCTCCTTTTGTTGAGATAATATCAGAAAAAGACCCTAATTTTGAATTTCAGGCTTTTTTTTAATGTGAGTATGTGATTGAAAACTCTTCTTTCTGAAGGTAAAAATATATGTACATTATTGTGGTGAATTTGTTGAGAAAACGCAAAAAAAGACCCTTTTTTTTTAGGCGCAATAAACAAATATCTACGTTCGAATACTCCGAAGATCTCTTTCATAAGTACCACAAAGTTCAAATGTGCGCCGTTTTACGATAACGACCAAAAGGGATCGTATGACTAATTTATATGTGACGTCAACTACTACGCTGCTACACTTTACCACACTGCAACTTCACGCGAAAACAAGTTGCAACAACTGCAATTACAAGCAAACACAGCACTTTGCAATTTTAATGGCGAAGCTGCACAGTTTGTCACGTTTGCACTAACAACAACGCGCCACCACCTCTGTGCTTCCGCCACTTCCACCAACTGCAGTGACAACCGGAAGTGGAAAAGTGCATAATTTTGATGCTGAATTTTTTATCATTACTGCAGCCACATTGGCAGCCAGTCAAGCAGGCAGGCCGACAAGCTCGCCAAACAGGCAGGCAAGCAGTCAGGCAGCAGCAAACAGCAGCCGATGATGCCACCAATAGTGGCAGCGTCGCAACGGAAGTCGCAGTAGAAACAAACGGTTTGGTAGCCAACGTTGCCTGCCACGGACTTACATACCAGACATGGTTTTCATTGCATGTTGTTGTTGTTACAATATAAATGCTCGTTGCTGCATGCCACACACTTTTTGACTGCCACTGATGCATTACTAAAGTTTGTCAGCAGCAACGTTGGTTGCCGGCCAGCAGCCAGCGCCTTGGCAAGACAACGCGGCGCCAGATATAAGTTGAAAAACATAAATTTCACTGTTTTTCCTGTCAGCCTCGTCGTGTGCATAAATATGTGTGGCGTTTTACTTTGTTGGCTTTTCATTATTTATAGGCAAAATAAGAGTCGCGTTGGTTTGCCAAAAATTTTTCGCATACAATTGTATGCGCTTGTGTGTGTGTTCGCTTGTGCCATCACCGCTCTCTTGCCACGTACGCTGCTGTCCATGCGCTCACCGATTTCGCAGTGTTATATAAGCCCAGCTTTCACTGCATGCCATGCGTTGCACGCAGCAACAAAGCGCCTAAAAGTGAATGCAGAAACAAAAAACAAAAATTGAAATAAATATAAATAAAGAACGTGAAATGGAAAATGAAAATAAAACACTCGTACACTTTTTAATATTAATTAAAATGGCATGTGCATGGTGCATATTTCGCAAGCGCCGCACTCCACCTGCGCCAGCCTGCAATGCGACTTCGCGTCTCCGTCTCGTTGCTTGCGGTCCAGCGCATTCAACGCCATCATTCATTCCACTCGCTGCACTCAACAATATTTTCTCGTGAACTGACCTACAATGGCCATCATTCAATGCTGCGCCATATCCTGTTTGCCTTACATATCTTATCCCTTTTACACACACACCTCTTCTTATTTGAAATAAATATTTTATATTTCTCGCGCCTGCATTTCACATGTCCTTCTGCGTGTTTTCCGACCAGCAGTCGTAATAACTTTAAATATTCAACGGAATTATAGGTAGGCCTAACTGAATTATTTGGTTCGTTATTAATATTGGTAGGAATTTGTGTGTATGTATACTGAATGAGCTTGTATTGAAAGTTACTTGACTGAGTTTTTCCTAAAATGCCAGAAAATTAAATTAAGTTATATATATTTGTATTATATTAATGCAATAGCAGCTCTTGAATTGATAAAAATATATTAGCTTACAATGATGAGCCAGGTTGTGATCTTGATAGTTAATACTAGTATTGACTTTCTTCAATACCATACTTAAAAGATACGTAGGAAATAAGGTACTCGACTATGACATAAAAAATGGGTAAATATTATTCGGATCTTGTACTGGATTGCCCTTCCATATTTAGCAATCCTCTTTATATTTATGAGCAATCATTACCCTTTTCTCTAAAAAAAAAAACAAAAGCGATTAAGGTGTTTAGCATTCGAAAATCGTATATATTTTTACTAAATATATATCTCTGCTTGAGTTCTTACAAATCTTTGTATCAAAATATAATCAATTTTACTTTTTGCTCCCTCCCTGTTTCGGCATCTGAAATTTGATTCCCCACACACAATTTTACGGAGCTTCTTTATTGAATAATTTCACTCATCGTAAAAGTCGCGCAATTCACTTTATGAACTTTAAAAAAACAAGCGTATACTAAACACACTTATTATTTGGCATTCTCAACAGATGTCACTGACAGTCATAGCAACCTGCTAAAAATTATTTTGATGAATTGGTTTTCGCACTAAATTTAATTTTATCAGTCTTACTATATTTTGTGCACTATAATAAAACAAAAGCACAAAGAAACTATATATATAGGAAATATCAAAGAGCCTCTAAATTATATAAATAAACGATCAACTGGACGAGCTAAGTCGATTTAGCCATGCCTGTCTGTCCATCTGTATATTAACGAACTAGTCCGACAGTTTTAGAGATACTTATCTCAAAATTTTCACCCGTCCTTTTCCCACCAATCAACTTCTCAACTGTCAAATCGGAACTGTTAATATCGAATCAGTACAGTACAGCATGCAGCTGCTTCACAAACTTAACGATCGAAATCAAGCGCTTGTATGGAAAACTTCTCCATTTGACTAGATATTTTCATCAAACTTGGTGTGGAAAACTGTACAAAACAGCGGTGCAAAACTCTGAAGGAGATGTTCAAATCAGGATATATGTAGCTAGCATAAATACAATAGGAACTACACTACTTGCAGATATGTCCGTTATTTGGTTTGCCTCGAAATGTCAGCATAGTCTTGACAGAAATAGTACTATTATAATCATTTTGAACTAATATTAAAGAGTTTGAATGGCAAGTGTCACCAGTCATTGAGTTTGATTTGTATTCCACTAGTAGTACATAAGTAGCAAACAATGCAATATAAAGACTCTGAACTATCAGTTGACTTAGTATATACATATCAACCAATGTGTAAGTTATCTTACTGAAATTCAAAGAGCGTCTGTTATTAATGACAAGAACACATTGTCACGCTTAAAATCGAGTGAATACTTTCCCTAGCTCCCATATAGCTATTATAGAAATTTTACAACTGTACGATTGCACCCGAACTTAGACTTTCCTTACTTGTTCTTGTATATTTTCATTAAAAAAGAACTATTTTTCTTAAATGTTCGTAAAAAAAAAACGATTTCCAGAATTTTTATTGAAATGCTCTCATGCTTACATATGAAGCAAATAAAAGCACCGCCACTGCGTATGCGTAACTTATTTATATTGGAATGTATGCACTTAGCGATATAAAATATGTTATATGAATTTTTGGATTATATATTCAAATTTCGTTAATTATTTATTATGAGATTTTCAGTATCCTCAAAAGAAGCTGTTATTCGCTAGCGTGTCCTCTGTCTGCTTTTAAAAATGCATAATTCAAAGAAATTTACACACAAACGTGCGTAAAATTTGTTTCCATTTATAATATTTATTTTTATTTGCATGCATGATAAAAGTGCTGCGCTTGATTAAAAATAAATAAAATGTGAAGCAACAACGACAATAACAAGAACAACAATGCCAACAACCAAAATGCACTGCAGCGGAACAAATTCTTGGCACCCACAACACGTTCGCTACTGTGCCGTTAAAAAGAGTTGGCAGCGGGGCGCGTCAAGCCGTGCGGGTGCTCAGCGTGCGGTCGCATGCACTTGTTGTTGTTATTCGCTGTTTTATTGTGGATGTTTATGAAAATGTTAGTGTCATGTTTTACATTTATGTAATGCAACGTGAACGCGTAATTTTTTTTTTTTTTTTTTTTTTTTTTGTTTTTTGCGGCCACTGCAAACTGCACTTGTTTGCCAACTGGAAAATTTATGAGCTTTGGCACTCAATTTGGTGGGTGGATAGCTGGCTGATACGCTAGCTAGCTAGTTCGCTGGCCGGCTTGCGGGTTCGTCAGTTGGTTGGTTTTGGCCCTGAACGGCGGCACTATCTAAATTACCTTGTTTATAAATATGTATACTTCATCACAATTTTGCATATTACAGCAATGAAATATTATACCGTAGCGCTGTGCGATTTTTTTTTTTTTTTTTTTTTTTTTT
>NW_017537412.1:598833-600947 GCF_001853355.1 Bactrocera latifrons | reverse complement strand
TTTTTGGTTTTTTTTTTTTTAGCTACGCCGGTAATTTTGATATTTGTTGCAATTTTCAGGCAAGTACCGTTCATTCCATGTGGTTAGTTTCGGGTGTGTGATTAAAATATAGTGATTTCTAATAATAATTAAGGATATATTATATATTTAGTCATCTGAAAAGATGAATTGACTAAAATGACTGAAACTAAATTATTTTTTTTTTTAATCTGCTGAGATATAATTTAGATAAATTTACATAATATTATATATTTTTCTAATGGTTTGACTTTATTAATTTATTTTGAAATCCCCATCGGTTTCGTGGAAATATGGCTATTTAGAAGCCAAAGGAAAAAATTTCTAATATATTTTAGAATTAAGAGAGTAACTGCGATAAGACTATCACAGAAAAAAATATTCTGTTTATATTTAATTTTAATATTTTTAGATTAAAGTTGCCATCTATCGCGTAAAATATTCAATCAATTGAAAATATATACATCTGCAACATCCAAAAAGCAATTTTGAAGCCAAAAAATTGTTAAAAATATGTTTTCTCTCTCATTCAGTCGGTTCCCTTCATTTTCTTTTACATACATATGTACATGTATGTTTGTAGACCAAGAAAATTTCCTTATGATGCCAATATTTTCTTTGTACCTTCCCAAAAGTACTTTTTGTTTAATGTAATGCTTATATCTTCATCCTACCCTTATCTTCTTCTTTACTGTGGTGGAAACCACATACGCGGTAGCCGAGTTAACAACAGCGCGCTTCTTCTTTTAGCAAAGTGGCGCCAGTTGCAGATTCCTCCGGCGGGTACTGCTTTGAATAATTTCAGAGCTAGAGTGTTTTCGTCCATTCAGACCATAAGACCTAGCCAGCATAGCCGCTATCTTTTAACTCGCTGAACTATGTCAATGTCGAACATCGAATGCCATATTCGCCGTGGCCAACGCGTAAAGTTCCATAATCTTTCAAAGAACCTTTCTCGCGAAAGCTCGTAACGTCGACTCATCAGATGTTGCCACCGCACATGCCTCTGCATGTTATAGGGTTTGGTTTTTGTTTGTCGAGAGAGGACTTTACTTTTCAATTGCCTACTCAATCCGAAGTAGCAAATCTTGGCAAAAGATAATCTGTGTTGGATTTCGATAACGACGTTGTGGTTGGTGTTGATGCTGGTTCCATGGTAGACAAAGTTATCTACGACTTCAAAGACAGGAGATATTTATATATATGTCTTGCCCTCGTTCACCACTAGACCAATTTGCTTCGCAGCCTTATCCATTCTGCTGAAAGCAGATCCAACCCTAATATAAATATAAAATATAGTAATAAATATATAAATATCTGGAAGCCATTTTAGTGGGGTCCAGCATAAACCTTTTGCGAATTACATTTCCAATTACTTTGAACCTCAAAACTGCATTTTCCTATTGAAAAATATTCCTCTATTTTGTTCTGAGAAGGTTAGACAGTCACCACTAGCAATCTGGCAATGACTATCAAACTATCTGGCATATGGAAAAAATGCAATAGTAGACATAGAAGACAAATTTCCTTAAAAAAATTGAGGAGGACAGCCTGAATTGGTTACTCAGTCCTTTTAATAACGTAACAGTTTACCCAGGCTCAAACCTCTTAGAACAATACACCCCTTTTAAGTATGGCTACTAACGCGAATATAGAAGTCGATGGCCAACACTGTACCTAAACTCGAGCAATTTTTCCAATTTTGAGTTTTGTGGCCACACATAGTACTAAAAGCTTAGTAGCCTCGCTGATAGATGAATTATTCACCAGTTTCCTGACATAATAGAGGTGCTAAACACTTTTACAAACAAAGTGTCTTCAAGATCTTTAACTTGTTTTGAGTCACCTTTTTATGGTGTTAAGTGAGTAAGTAGAATGATTGTGAGACCCAACTCGGTCTTCATTAGGCCCATTTTGAGGCTACTGCCTGCCTGCTCTGGCTAATTCATCTGCTTCAATCCATTGAAGGTTTATCGTGAAACCGGATGTTAGATCCACAAAGAGATCATGACATGCTTTCAACGCCTTTGAGGTAACCCATAAAACTTTATGGATTTCAAAGCCGCTTAGCTACCTGTATAAATTAATATATTTTT
>NW_017537412.1:589260-598753 GCF_001853355.1 Bactrocera latifrons | reverse complement strand
TTTTTTTTTTTTGAATAAAGAGGCTTTCTTCAACAAGAAATTAGTGCTATGGTGGGTCGGAAAGCGATTGTGATGTTTAATTTTGCTGAGAAAACACCGTTCCTATTCGATTTTATGATGTTGTTATCATATTTTTCAACAAATTTTACCGAATTGACCTAAACACAGTTTGGAGGCTCACCAGCGCACATTCAAAACTCAGTCATAAAATATTTAAAATTGAATTCCGAGTTTTCTAAGTACTAATGTCCCTTATTTTTTCATAAAATCAATACCTTAAACCCGACTTTATGAGACAGCTTAATAGAACACTGAAGTTGGTAACGCAATTTAGGTTTTGCTGCAAAGACTAAAATTATTCATTCGGCGACTAGAGTCTGCGAGTCTGCATAGTTTACACAGAACTAATGCAATCAGATTCCAGCAAACTCTTCCATGCTCTTGAAAAGTTTCGCGACTCAGCTTCCCCCAGCAGCTGCGCTTCAAACCACTTTCACATAAAGCACATATACATACATACACTACGGTGTATAAATAAATAGGGGAAGTCGTTATTTCAACCGAATTATGCAAAACATTCGCAACGCCGCTGACCTTCAAGTCTGCATGGCTATGTGTGTGTGTGAGTGTGAATGCGGCACTTCTGCTACTATTTGTATAACGGCGCACAGGCAGCCAACTTTAAAAAGTAGCATCCGTAGCAACAACAACTTTCTACAAAAGCCAACACGAGTCGCCAGTGGTCGGAGCTCGCCATCCGTCGTCCGTCGCCCGTCATCGTTGTTGCATAGGATACGCTTAGAATACTAACAAGCCAATTAATGAATTAAGCAAATGCATGTGTGTCTTTGCCTTTATGTAGGATTGCCCACACACACCCACACACTCTCTATTCTGTGTATTTGTGAGTGTTTATATATTTGTTGCAAAAAGTGAAAGTTTAAATAGCCACCGGGCTGTGTTTCCCCCCTTTGCGATGTTCGGACAAAACCTTGAAGCGAAATTCTCTATTAATTAAACACATTTTTCACCAAAGGCATTAATTAAGGTGTGTTGTGGCGCGCTTACAACTTGCTAGCGGGTTGCTTCTCGTTTATGACAATTCCAGTTGGGAGATCATTTTTGGACGGAGAAGTATGTATTTGGTTTATATAGTCAGTAATTATTTCACACTAATATCAATAGCGGCTATTTAAGACGGCTGTCTTGACAGTGTATTTTTTAGAGTTATTAGATACATATGTTAACTAAAATTCCCTTCCCATTTCTTATACAATTTTGCATTAATTTTGGGAAGTGCTAGTACAAAAGGGTATAAAAAGAATTTTAGCTTTATTGTAATCGTTCCGTTTTCTTCACAGCTATATGCTACACTGGTCCGATCGGAATAATTTCTTCTTCGAAATTTCGGATAATAATCTGTACCTTATATCATATATAGTAGATACCTTCTTCAACAAATCAAGGAAAAAGCTAATATACCCTTCACAGAAGCATTTCTTTCAGTGTTCAGTTTGTATGGAAGCAATACGCTATAGTCATCCGATGTGAAGAATTTTTTCGCAGATTATATTATTACCTCAAGCATGGTATGGTAGCTATATGCTATAGTTAACCGATTTCTTTGGAGATTACATTGTTGCCTTCGAAAATAATCTATACCAAGTTTCGTGAATATATCTTGTCAAATGTGAAAGTTTTCCATACAAGAACTTGATTCCGATCATTCAGTTTTTATGGCAGCTATTTGTTATAGTGGGCAGATATCGGCAGTTCCGACAAATGAGCAGCTTCTTGAAGAGAAAATGACATTTGCAAAAGACAGACGTACATGGCTAAATCGACTCAGCCCAACATACTGATCATTTATATTTATACTTTAAAGCGTCTCCGACGCTTCCTTCTGGGTCAAACCTAATATATCCTGTTCAGGGTATAAAAATTTTCCATACAAGGACTTGAGTTTAACCGACAAGTTTATATGAAAGCTATACATGTCCGGTCTAACAAAATTTTGGGGAGATTGTAGGAAGATTTCTTTGTCAAGTATCTCAACATTTTAATACTCTTTACTACAGAATATAGTGTTTGTACAGAAAGTAATAGGATGATTTTCTTTCCTGGATTTGGTAGAGGGAAACATTTTCTCGCGCCATGTTTCTTTCGGTGCAAGCCGAAAATACATCATTCATTAGAGCAGAGGTACGCTATTAAATTCTGTGTGAAATTTGGTAAATCTGCCACAGAGACATTTGATATAATCAAGCAGGCCCAAATGTTGCTTTAGCAAGAAATGTTGTCTTTCGGTGGCGCCAGGCCTGCTTGAAGGTCCGGGAAGGGGTCGCAAATGAAGACCGAAGGAATGAGCAATTCCAAAATGAAAACGATGCTCATTGTCCTTTTTGACATCAAAGGCGTCGTTCACCATGAATTTGTTCCTGCGGGGCAAACTGTCAAGTGTCCTCAAGCGACATCGCAGCCGATTTGGAATGGCACCACTAGAACGCCCCGGCACATACCGCATTTTTTGTGAACAGCTACCTAACCAAGGCCGGTATCCCAACTCTTCCGCAGCCGCCCTGCAGCTCCGAGGTAGCGTCCTGGACTTCTTTTGTTTCCTTGCAGAAAATACCGATGAAAGGCAAGCATTTTGAGACGACAGACTCAGTCCTATTACTTTCCGGACAAACTCTATAATATTTATAAATTTTTGTAAATTTTTTAGACTATAAACAAAATTTTTATAACCTAAATTTTTTTTTTAAGTTGTACTTTAAAATCTGACATATATTTTTGCTACTAAAATTCCAATCAGTGTAGGCAAATATTTAAAAAATATGTTAGTGAATTCTAAAAACAAATATAAAAAAAAACTAATTGGAAATAAAGAAACAAAATTTTCATTTTTGTCTTTTAAAGAAAAATATTTTTCAATTCACTGAAGTATATTTAATACGAGTATACCACTATTTTAGTTGCATTCTTCGCCCCTTTATTCCTTCAACAGCCATATTTATGTGCAATTTAGCACAGCAAAGCGCAAAGGTGGTGAAAGCGTGCTCGAATCTCCAGCCACTTTAATTATGTTCAAGTCGAGTAGCCATAGATATAAATCCTGTGGTTTGACCTGGTGAATAGCAAGCAGAACGAATTCAAATACAAAGTGAGCAAACGCCAGCAGTATTGCCATTAATTAATTGGAATGACAGTAGCGCCTCGGACATAATTTAGTAAACATAACCATGGATTTAATATAGTTAGTAATAAAAAAATTCTGTTGAAAAAGGAAAAACAGTAAATAGTAATACTTGTTTAGTAAATTGTTGCCTACATTTTGACGCAAATATTAATTGTTTTAAACATATTAACTTTAAATTTTGCCCGTCATTTCATATATTTTCACATTAAGGGGTTTCTTGGGTTTCCTTGGGTAAAAAACAGTACTTTTGCAACAATTTTTTCCATATAAAAAATGAAATATTTTACTAGAATTTTTTATTGTTACAAATATACACTCTTAGCAAAGAAATTACGAAATTTTTGGAAAAAAAATATATTAAACCGCCTATTGCGACGCCATTTCCAATAACCCCTTAAAAAAAAGATGCGCCCGCGTCGGTAGAATAACTCTTTACGGGATCATCTAAGTTGTAATAGAGAAAACAATCCTTAGTCCATGTCCTTAAAAATTTTATCTTAAAGACTTGTGTAAAATTTCCTAAAGATAGTAGTTTGAGTAGTTCTTACCAACCCACTTGACAGTTTCGAGAAAACCCCATGTAAATGCAGCTCACTTAACCTGGCTGGCCTCGGACGCATAAGTTCTTAAGGCTGTATCTCCGAAACTATTACTCGGATCAACTCGACAATTTTGGCCAATGTATTAGAAGTGTTGTGGAATTTAAAACGTCGAAAAAATTCCATTCGATTTTTGAAACCCGTAAACCTAGATAACCCCTTAAGTCAATTATCTTATTATAAATTACTTAAAAAAAGGTTCAACGCGTATTTACATAGAATTATCAAAACTTCTCTAAAAAATCTCATACGAAACCCGAATATCTTACAAACTATGCCTACAAAAACCTAAAACTGAAACAATAAATAATAATGTAAGTGCAATGCTACTTTTTACTTTCAGGACAAATTATTTTCAAATCATTACCTTTCCTCAATCATTTGCGACCCACGTTCCACCAATGATCACAATGCTTAAAGAAACTGTTAGAAAAATATGTTTCATTATCATCGAACTATATCACATCGTAGTTGAAATAAACTTTATTTTAAAGCATTAAAACTACTAATATTATATATATATATAATATTAAAACTATGAATATTTTGGCTTGACCATTTACAACAATGTCTCCATATAGTAGCTGTTACACCATATCCCTTTAAATTTATGTTTCTTTTTGCAAATAAATTTTATTACTGACACACTCAACAAACCTATTTTACAGCAAATTAAAGGCAAAAATAACTCAGTTGAGGTTTTTAAATCACTTAACGGCTTGACACTCCCAATTACGGAGCGCACATAAGTGTGCTTATATACTATATAGTAGATATGTACACAGTATAAGGCAAAAGTACAAATTCATACATATTTCTATTAGCGCTATTGTTACGCACATTCGTTTAATTCACCTATTGACCTAGCAGGAAAATAACCGGTTGTGAACTATTTCGTAACTAGTATTATGGAGGGCAGATTGTAACTTTTTCTTATAAAGAGACCGTGAATAGGGTATACTAAGTTTGTCACGCAGTTTGTTATATACGAAAAGAAACATCAGAGTCATAAAAAAGTATTGCTTTAAATGATCAGCGTGACGAACTGAATCGATATAGTCATTATTTGAACTGAAATTTTGTATAAGTGCCTCCTTTTTCCCCCCAAGAAACTGCTCATTTGCCGGGACCATCCATGTCGGATCACTATATCATATCTCTGCCATATAAACTGATTGATCATAGTCAAGTTCTTGTATGAAAAACTTTTTTTATTTGACGAGGTATCATAACCACTATAGCATATAGCTGCCATAGAGACTGAATGATCAAAATCAAGTGCTTGTATAGAAAACATTTTCATTAAGTGAGCTATTATCACAAAATTTGTCGTGGTCTATTGGTGTAGATGACGCTAAAATCTCCGAAGAATTTGTTCAGTTCGGATCATTATAGCATAGCATATACTATTGCTGTCGTACAAACTGCCTTCTAAATTTAAAGTAGGATTTTCACTCACTAATTTAATATCTCGCTACAAGGTTGTATTTGCTTTTGCATATAGATATAGTAAGCGTATGTATAGATAATTGTAGGGTCAGTATTTATTCTGACATTTATTTGATTACGTTACATAGCACAAAGTCAGTACACACGAACACCCATACACACAGCGCATTGACAATGAAGTGGTCGGCTTGACTTTAATATTGTTCGTGAACCATAGATACGTTCAAGGATACATCTATGAACAGTTATTTAACACATAATAATATATAAATTGACTGCATGTACTTGTACGTATGTACATATAAACATGTACACTCTGTATAGGTTCAAGTAAACACTAAACAACTGCTGCGGCGAAATTTTAATTAATGAACTAAACTTGTTTGTTTTCACTATGGGCACTCAAATGTATATATGCATGTTTGAAAATGCATATTGGTATGTAATAAAGTCAATGATTTACACAATAAAATGTAATAAAATAGCGAATACAATTTTCCATGTCAATAAATAGAGCCGAAATTTATTTTAACTATTTTAGGTAGCCAAATTCTTGTTCTAAACAGATTTATTTTTATATTCATATTCAGAATTTTTTTTTTAATATTTATGTTTTAGCTCTTTCTTATATTCATATATAATCATATACTCGTAATGACATACTCATTATACTAATACATTTTACTATTTATCCGTTAATTATGCTTCAAATTACGTATTTTAAGAAATTCTTATGATAATTTTTAAGAACTTTTATACTGAAACAGTACTTCATATATTATATTTTTCCAATTATTATTATTTTTTTTTTATNTATACATTTAAAAACCCAAGTAGATTTTAACCTCTCTGTTCTGTTATCTTAAAAGTTTTTTTTTTTTTTTTTATTTATACTCAGACTCATACGCATACTTATACTCATATTGAGACCCATACTCAGACTCATTTCTCATATTCAGACTCAAACTCCTACGATTACTCATATTTATACTCAGACTCTTGCACATACTCATACTCAGATTCAGACTTATTCTCATTTTGACATTTTTGCAAATTTTTAAATTATTTTTATGTATACTCATACTAAAATCGATAATCTTACGCATACTCATATTTATTAGCTTATAAGTATTTACACTTAAAAAAATTTTTTTTTTTCATATTTTCCATAGCATTCATACTAATATGCATATTAATTATTTAAACCCGCACATACTCACTGTATTTTTTCTAATATAAATCAATAGTATTTTCGCATTAAAACTTTACTCGGAAGTTTTCATTTCCACTTGCACTTAGAATACTTCGAAATCTTTTCAATACATACACACATATTTAAATAAATACAGTTAGTTATATACCTACATACATGCATACGCTTAGTTGCATGGCTACTCTTATTGCTTAGCATGCATAAGCAGTTCAAGGTTTCACTGGGTCGACGTCTGCGTCAGCATCTGCAATGGCATCCACAGATAAAACCTTGTAGACTAGATACTATCGCTTTTGTTGTTGTCTTACTTGCTTTTCCCAGTTGCCTTTTGATGACGATGACGAAGTTGTATATATGTAAAATAACGCGCGGAGTTGAAGTGAAGTTAGAAGCAGCCACAACTGATTTAAATTCGCTGCATACGATATATATTATATTCTATCTCGTCCAAACTTTTCTTCTTCTTCTTCCTCTATTTTGCTGGCTGAGCATTATCTACTCTAGTGGTTAACAGTATCGCGCCAGTCGTTTCTTCTTTTCGCGTTTTGGCGCCAATCAGAGATACCTAACTGCAGTCAGGTCCTTCTCCGTCTGGTCTTTCCAACGGAGTAGAGGTCTTCCTCTTTCTCTGCTTCTTAGTACTTTCAGAGCTGGAGTGTTCTCTTCCATCTGAACAACATGACCTAGTCAGCGCAGCCGCTGTCTCTTGATTCGCTGAATGATGTCAATGTCGTCGTATAACTCTTTCAGCTTATCGTTCCATAGACTGCGGTACTCGCCGTTGCCAATGCACAATGGACCAAAAATCTTCCTCAAGATCTTTCCCTCGAACACTCACAATGCCGACTCATCACTGCGATCTCATTGTCCATGCTACCTCATCGTATAGTATGACGGAAATGATGAGGATATTATAGAGTTTAGTCTTTGTTCGTTGAGAGGGGACTCTATATATATCTATTGTCTACTGAGTCCAAAGTAGCACTTCTGAGCAAGTGTGATTCTGCGTTGGCTTTCAAGGCTTTCCTCTAGTAGACTATGTTATCACTATTAGTTTGATAAATGTTCTCTGCTAATGTTCCATCTATCGTTATTTCTTTTCCTTTTTGACCGTTCGTTTTCTTCCCTTTCCTTTGGTGTTTTTGTTGTTGTTGTCATAGCGTCAGAGTTCTGCCGCGTTGACAGTCCTTGGTCGGGTAAAAATCCAGGTCGGTTCCGATTACGTAGACTAGACTGTCGTGAAGACGGTCTTTTCCGTTCTTTTGCTTTCTTTCCCTTTATTCTACTTTCCTTTTCCTTCTTCTCCTGTCATTTCCTTTTCTTGTTCTCTCCCTTATACTATCACTTATTGATAGTACCACTTGATATTCTATTATTTCCAGTTTTGATATCAAACCCTCATTCAAATTAAGATATCCCGGTGAACTAGTTAGAGAACAATTTTGGGTTTAAGAGAGTATTAACCAAAACTCCATAAAAGTACTTTCTAAAGAATACACAAGCTAATTCTGCCCAACAAATTCATATGTGACATCCACATGATACGAGCCCCTCAATTTACTGCGTAGGCATATCCTTTTCAACTATAAATTCCTCCCTACCCCAACAACAGTTTAACACTAACAGATATTTTGCCAAAAATCTCTTCCACTAAAAATAGTTGAAGGTCAACAAAAACATCAACACCCACCCACACGAATACAAGCATACACAAACGCAAGCACATCACACATAATGTTTAGAAATTTTCGTAGTGATGCTATCTCTGCACTCGCCTGGAAAATTTATTGTTTATGGCCATGGTATTCAATTCACTGGAAAATTCTAACTAATTTACTGAGCTCGCATTGCGACCAAACTAAAATGAAAATGTGAAAAGTTATTAGCTCAAAATGTAACGGTCACAACAGTGCGTTAAGCTTAAAGTTTGCCGAAATTCGGTTGTGTGAGTTCCAACGTATTTTATGCATTTGCATCAGAAAGAACTCAACTGAATTTTTACAGGCATTTGAGTCCTTTTAAATAGTTTGACACGGTCAATGCTGAACTAGTGAATCTATTTAAAATGCTTGAAAAGTTTTGCTCTTCTTCTAGAGTTTTTATTTTCTCATAAATATTGACTCTGGAAAGAAGATATTTAATTTAACCTAAATACGATATATCTATTTTTAAATATTAACCAAAAATATACTACCATCATCTTCCTTCTAGTGTCGATAGCCGATAATGCAGTCAACTCATTAAACAAAAGGGCCGTTTTTCACACATTGCCTCACTCAATCAAACCAAAAATGTTACACCTGATTTAACCAACCACACACTGTCCTACACCTGCAAGTCTAAATAGTCACGTGTATGCGAGTGTGTTTAATATGCAAAAATCTTACTCATCACTGCTCCGCCGTCTTTCTAAATGAAAACTTTCGAGACACCTGAATTTTATTTTTATTTTGACGAGTAAAAAGATCTTAATCTTAATAAAATATTATATATTGCATTCAGTTAAAAGAGGAATAAATAGACCGATATAAAGAGAGGCACAAAAAAGTGTTTCTGTTGCATTACAACGCTCGGCCTCACGTTGCCCAATCCGTTTAAAGAAAGCTAAAAACGCTTAAATGAGAAGTCTTATGCTCCGAGTTATATCCTTCAGATATTGCACTGTCCGATTGTTACTTATTGTGGTCGGTGGCATATGATCTGGCTCAGAAGCAGTTCTACTCTCAAAAACGCATTGAAAACTAGCTTAATTACTGAATAGCATCACAGGATGAACAGTTTTGTCACGATGACATTCGAGCTCTGCCAGAAAGACTCTCGATGGATAACACTTCGATTAATTAATTTGTAACCATTTCTTTACAATAAAATTTCATTTTCATTAAAACAAAAACAGCTAGAACTTCATTTCGCACCGAATATATTTTTATTTATCACTTATGTCTCTGAAACAAAACACTTATATGACATGAATGTCAAGAGCTTTTTTGTCAGAAATTTAAATTCATTTTTCGATGAACTCAACTGTTTACT